>NC_068365.1:27043121-27305743 GCF_020536995.1 Dreissena polymorpha | reverse complement strand
CATTATCGACACGGCAAACTCGAGCAGCTGGGGACTTGGCTCTAAACAAAAACAGGTATGCTCCATCAATGTGAGCAAGATGGCATGTCAGAGTTAAAAAGGGCAAACAAACAGACAAAAGAGATAAAAGGAAATAAGAAATTAAATGCCAGAAGTAATTGTAAGTATTGTTTTTCTGTCTGCAAGGGTTGCTGTGTAAAATAATGCTTAACGCATAGTTTGGCCTGTAGGGGTTCTGCTAGCAAGAACAAATCGAAGTCATATCTGCCGCGAAACTGTAAGCTTGAGATAACCATATCTGATGAAGTACTGCTTTGAAAATGCATTCTGATTGTACTTGAACCAGAGCGCATTGACAGCACAAGGCTTCAGACCCCCCAAAAGTGTGAGGCTTTCAATAGTGCTTACCTGATACCAGACCGCATTGCCCAAGACAGTGACTTTCTCCCGGAACTGCACAGGCTGCATCCGCAGCACAATCCTTAAGCTCAATCATGGTCTGGCTAACTCTGAAATAGTGAAATCTGAATTTACAGATGCTCATTGTCTAAAGGTTATGAGTTTATTGCCTATCTTATTAAAAGCAAACACAATGACATGCTTAGAAGACATGTGCATTTCTGAAAAGACATACAGCTGCCCGATACTGACTAGGAAAAGGCGCTATGGTCTTCACTCTGAAATTCATTACTCTAAGGGCTTAACAGAACAAAAGCCAGATCTTACAGCTAAATGGCCCCACCTACAGCTAAATATGCTTTATAGGTTGAAAATAAAGTTATTTGTCTGAAGAACTAGTGCTATTAACTCATCAGCTATGTTGCTCCACTGGAAGCAATTATCCTCCAATTACCGTAAGTCGACCGGTTAAGGAAACAAGTAAAAGAATTTCTGAATTTACGCAACAAAATGCAGCAATATACTATTTACCTTCAGAGATTTATTTAATCCCGTTAAATCAATGTCAAAAATGATTATTTACAGCATGTTTTACTACGCAAAGCCGATAGTTCCATACACACTACAAGAACATTAACTCCGCGCGTTGTTTACCTTAAGTCGATACGTCACATCCAGGAAAGGGACAGCACTCTATTGGTAATGGATTAGGCCAACTTAACTTAAAACTTCGCTTCTCTGAACAATTTCAACACGAACTAAAACAGTAAATATATATTAAATATGTTTTCAATATTTTATAAATACAATTGAACAAGTTTCTTTCACTTTTCTTAAGAACAATTTTCACTCTTCTTTATCACCAGCATGGGCATTGGGCACATAAATGTTGCACCTCTTCTGATGACTTTAATTTCTGTACAAACTGACAGGTGTACCCAGTGGTTGCAGGCTCTATTGTCACACTGTGCCCATTTTACAAAAGTCGTTTTAGATAAGCCTTAAAAGAAAACAAGTAAAAAAAATCACAACTAAGAAGAGGTCTGAAAACCAATTTAATAAAAAAAGCTTTGCCTTAAATTTACTACGATTTACTACTATTTCCGATATGAAGCGCTGTCAATAAAGTGTTATGTTAAGATCGTCTGCTTTACATTTCAATTTTTGTGGGAATTTAATAAATAGGACCAATAAATGTATGGGGATATAGTTAAATTTGTGTAATTTTAATTAAATTTTTACTTTGAAATGCAATTTTACCTGTTTTTTCCTTATTTTGTTTTTATTTGTTTTTGTTTATAAGCGTAGTTATGTCACTTCATCGAAATACTCGGAGCGCTTGCGTGTGACGTCATCCAAATGGCCGCGTTCTTAATGTAAACAAAGTGGTCGAAATTAGGTCATGGTCGACTTACGGTAATCGTACGATATGTAAACATAGTGTATTTATGGAAATACCTAGTCTACCACCTGCTGCGCACCACTACGTCCACTGTAAATACACAGCTAAGTTAGTACTTTAACGAACAAACTGAAATTCATGTGTTAATAAACAATCAGTATGATGACTCACATTGAAATCATGTCCAGTGCACCAGTCAGAGCAAGACAGCTAGCGGATTGTTGACCATCTACGGCTCAAGGACAAACGGTCAGGCCTACAAACAAAGAGAAAAATGGCATAGATGGGCTGCATGCATGTAATTTGGCATATTTTCATCTTGCTCTCCACCTGAAACTTCAATCTAGGGACATAATAATATTTACATTTAAGATTTGTTGGAAATGTTACCCTTACTTGTCCATACCAGGTCCCCCACCCATCCAGAAGAGTCCAAAACCACCAAAAACATCCATTTGGACCAAAATATTGACATCTCTCATCTATTTTAGCACCCAAATCATCAAAACATTCATTAAAATTCATTTCTACTTGTCTCGCTTGCAGACGAATCCATGTGACCTTGACATTGCAGTAAATGTGCTTTTTAAAGGTTATATTACACTAATTCCGATTCCCATAGGGTCCCATTATAAAACTGACAACTTTAACAGCATTTTCTTGCCTTTCCGACGTATCAATTTTTCCGAACCTGGTATCATTTAAAGATGGATCTGTCATCTTCCAATAATTGCAATCAAAAACATACCGTCTCGCAACTTCTAAGAAAGTAAATCGCTGTCGAATGAACCCACCGTAGAAAAACGCGTTTCGGAATCCTAATTTCGACAAAAGCCCCACACAATAGAAAACACACCCTCAAAAGTTCATCTTTTAAGTTAGCTTCCAATCCAAGGCATCAAAGTACTCAAGACACATACAGGATATTACAAAAAACCACAAAAGACATGTCTCACATTGTTAAATGGCTTATATTCAAGAAGAGAAAGGAACTTTAGAAATAGGCACTACTTTCGAATGGACCACGGAGGGATACACAATGATTTAGTGTAATGTAACCTTTAAGGGAACTCAACTTTGTCCCATCTTTTTCAAACTTTCTCCACATGAGATTTCAACTATTTCCACAATGAATATGCAATTTCAGTGCATTCGGATGGGGGTAAAGGCCTTAAAATGGCCATTTAAAGCGGTGACTAAATTGGCCGCAGTCAAGTCGGAATGCATGATTTTTAGTCTAAGTGACGACAGCTGATTTTGTGTCTCCAATTATTGTTACGCGTAACTTTTATGGCAAAAACTGGTATCATTGCATGCGAAATTCACCAATATATCAGCAAAAGGCCCAAATAAATGTATTGATTGTGAATCAGTGTACTTGTCTTGATGAAATAGGAGACTTTTTTTTAATTTTTAAGCATTTTTTTCAATAAAAAACTCACTGACAGCATAAAAATCATGTTTTTTAAGAAAATTATTATTAAAAGCTTCACTTACAATCTAAACATACACATTGCAATTACAAAAATTAATGCTATTATGATGAGAGGCATAATTTGCAGCTTTCAAGCCGATACAAGCCGGCTACCCAAAATTAACACTTAAAAAGGCGCAAAGCGCTCCTTCAACAGCTTACGACACAAAGTGACACTTAATGCGCATCCAGATAGTCTCTCTCATATAAATAAGTCCTGTTAGCGACATTTGATTAAGTATTCTCTTTAAAATCCAGTGTTGAAAGCGTAAGTTTTGCAAAAATGCCCACAGTCACCATGCAAAAGAGCACGTTTGCTAAGGAATTCCTACGCGAGTGGCCACACTAATGTCGTGGCAGGAAAGTCATTGGGTGTGATTCCTCTGTAGTTCAGTGTACATTCATTCCACTACCTGGGGATGACTATCAGGATCAATTTTCCCAGCTTGGTGTAGTGTTGACCTTTCAGGATGTTGATGGAACGTCCACAAGCGCTGCACCACTGCGGCCTCTGTTCAGGACACAGAGTCGGATTGAGGTGTACACAAACCCGCAGTCAGGCAATGATCATCCAGACCTTTAATAAAATAAAATGTTTAGGCCCCTGAAACTGGCAATTATGTTCAACACTGAGATAAGGAAACACATAGAGGAGACATCATGCCATGGCTTTCTCATTATCGACACGGCAAACTCGAGCAGCTGGGGACTTGGCTCTAAACAAAAACAGGTATGCTCCATCAATGTGAGCAAGATGGCATGTCAGAGTTAAAAAGGGCAAACAAACAGACAAAAGAGATATAAAGGAAATAAGAAATTAAATGCCAGAAGTAATTGTAAGTATTGTTTTTCTGTCTGCAAGGGTTGCTGTGTAAAATAATGCTTAACGCATAGTTTGGCCTGTAGGGGTTCTGCTAGCAAGAACAAATCGAAGTCATATCTGCCCGCGAACTGTAAGCTTGAGATAACCATATCTGATGAAGTACTGCTTTGAAAATGCATTCTGATTGTACTTGAACCAGAGCGCATTGACAGCACAAGGCTTCAGACCCCCCAAAAGTGTGAGGCTTTCAATAGTGCTTACCTGATACCAGACCGCATTGCCCAAGACAGTGACTTTCTCCCGGAACTGCACAGGCTGCATCCGCAGCACAATCCTTAAGCTCAATCATGGTCTGGCTAACTCTGAAATAGTGAAATCTGAATTTACAGATGCTCATTGTCTAAAGGTTATGAGTTTATTGCCTATCTTATTAAAAGCAAACACAATGACATGCTTAAGAAGACATGTGCATTTCTGAAAAGACATACAGCTGCCCGATACTTGACTAGGAAAAGGCGCTATGGTCTTCACTCTGAAATTCATTACTCTAAGGGCTTAACAGAACAAAAGCCAGATCTTACAGCTAAATGGCCCCACCTACAGCTAAATATGCTTTATAGGTTGAAAATAAAGTTATTTGTCTGAAGAACTAGTGCTATTAACTCATCAGCTATGTTGCTCCACTGGAAGCAATTATCCTCCAATTACCGTAAGTCGACCGGTTAAGGAAACAAGTAAAAGAATTCTGAATTTGAATTTACGCAACAAAATGCAGCAATATACTATTTACCTTCAGAGATTTATTTAATTCCCGTTAAATCAATGTCAAAAATGATTATTTACAGCATGTTTTACTACGCAAAGCCGATAGTTCCATACACACTACAAGAACATTAACTCCGCGCGTTGTTTACCTTAAGTCGATACGTCACATCCAGGAAAGGGACAGCACTCTATTGGTAATGGATTAGGCCAACTTAACTTAAAACTTCGCTTCTCTGAACAATTTCAACACGAACTAAAACAGTAAATATATATTAAATATGTTTTCAATATTTTATAAATACAATTGAACAAGTTTCTTTCACTTTTCTTAAGAACAATTTTCACTCTTCTTTATCACAGCATGGGCATTGGGCACATAAATGTTGCACCTCTTCTGATGACTTTAATTTCTGTACAAACTGACAGGTGTACCCAGTGGTTGCAGGCTCTATTGTCACACTGTGCCCATTTTACAAAAGTCGTTTTAGATAAGCCTTAAAAGAAAACAAGTAAAAAAAATCACAACTAAGAAGAGGTCTGAAAACCAATTTAATAAAAAAAGCTTTGCCTTAAATTTACTACGATTTACTACTATTTCCGATATGAAGCGCTGTCAATAAAGTGTTATGTTAAGATCGTCTGCTTTACATTTCAATTTTTGTGGGAATTTAATAAATAGGACCAATAAAATGTATGGGGATATAGTTAAATTTGTGTATTTTAATTAAATTTTTACTTTGAAATGCAATTTTACCTGTTTTTTCCTTATTTTGTTTTATGTTTTTGTTTATAAGCGTAGTTATGTCACTTCATCGAAATACTCGGAGCGCTTGCGTGTGACGTCATCCAAATGGCCGCGTTCTTAATGTAAACAAAGTGGTCGAAATTAGGTCATGGTCGACTTACGGTAATCGTACGATATGTAAACATAGTGTATTTATGGAAATACCTAGTCTACCACCTGCTGCGCACCACTACGTCCACTGTAAATACACAGCTAAGTTAGTACTTTAACGAACAAACTGAAATTCATGTGTTAATTAAACAATCAGTATGATGACTCACATTGAAATCATGTCCAGTGCACCAGTCAGAGCAAGACAGCTAGCGGATTGTTGACCATCTACGGCTCAAGGACAAACGGTCAGGCCTACAAACAAAGAGAAAAATGGCATAGATGGGCTGCATGCATGTAATTTGGCATATTTTTCATCTTGCTCTCCACCTGAAACTTCAATCTAGGGACATAATAATATTTACATTTAAGATTTGTTGGAAATGTTACCCTTACTTGTCCATACCAGGTCCCCCACCCATCCAGAAGAGTCCAAAACCACCAAAAACATCCATTTGGACCAAAATATTGACATCTCTCATCTATTTTAGCACCCAAATCATCAAAACATTCATTAAAATTCATTTCTACTTGTCTCGCTTGCAGACGAATCCATGTGACCTTGACATTGCAGTAAATGTGCTTTTTAAAGGTTATATTACACTAATTCCGATTCCCATAGGGTCCCATTATAAAACTGACAACTTTAACAGCATTTTTCTTGCCTTTCCGACGTATCAATTTTTCCGAACCTGGTATCATTTTAAAGATGGATCTGTCATCTTCCAATAATTGCAATCAAAAACATACCGTCTCGCAACTTCTAGAAAGTAAATCGCTGTCGAATGAACCCACCGTAGAAAAACGCGTTTCGGAATCCTAATTTCGACAAAAGCCCCACACAATAGAAAACACACCCTCAAAAGTTCATCTTTTAAGTTAGCTTCCAATCCAAGGCATCAAAGTACTCAAGACACATACAGGATATTACAAATAACCACAAAAGACATGTCTCACATGTTAAATGGCTTATATTCAAGAAGAGAAAAGGAACTCTTTAGAAATAGGCACTACTTTCGAATGGACCACGGAGGGATACACAATGATTTAGTGTAATGTAACCTTTAAGGGAACTCAACTTTGTCCCATCTTTTTCAAACTTTCTCCACATGAGATTTCAACTATTTCCACAATGAATATGCAATTTCAGTGCATTCGGATGGGGGTAAAGGCCTTAAAATGGCCATTTAAAGCGGTGACTAAATTGGCCGCAGTCAAGTCGGAATGCATGATTTTTAGTCTAAGTGACGACAGCTGATTTTGTGTCTCCAATTATTGTTACGCGTAACTTTTATGGCAAAAACTGGTATCATTGCATGCGAAATTCACCAATATATCAGCAAAAGGCCCAAATAAATGTATTGATTGTGAATCAGTGTACTTGTCTTGATGAAATAGGAGACTTTTTTTTAATTTTAAGCATTTTTTTCAATAAAAAACTCACTGACAGCATATAAAATCATGTTTTTTAAGAAAATTATTATTAAAAGCTTCACTTACAATCTAAACATACACATTGCAATTACAAAAATTAATGCTATTATGATGAGAGGCATAATTTGCAGCTTTCAAGCCGATACAAGCCGGCTACCCAAAATTAACACTTAAAAAGGCGCAAAGCGCTCCTTCAACAGCTTACGACACAAAGTGACACTTAATGCGCATCCAGATAGTCTCTCTCATATAAATAAGTCCTGTTAGCGACATTTGATTAAGTATTCTCTTTAAAATCCAGTGTTGAAAGCGTAAGTTTTGCAAAAATGCCCACAGTCACCATGCAAAAGAGCACGTTTGCTAAGGAATTCCTACGCGAGTGGCCACACTAATGTCGTGGCAGGAAAGTCATTTGGGTGTGATTCCTCTGTAGTTCAGTGTACATTCATTCCACTACCTGGGGATGACTATCAGGATCAATTTTCCCAGCTTGGTGTAGTGTTGACCTTTCAGGATGTTGATGGAACGTCCACAAGCGCTGCACCACTGCGGCCTCTGTTCAGGACACAGAGTCGGATTGAGGTGTACACAAACCCGCAGTCAGGCAATGATCATCCAGACCTTTAATAAAATAAAATGTTTAGGCCCCTGAAACTGGCAATTATGTTCAACACTGAGATAAGGAAACACATAGAGGAGACATCATGCCATGGCTTTCTCATTATCGACACGGCAAACTCGAGCAGCTGGGGACTTGGCTCTAAACAAAAACAGGTATGCTCCATCAATGTGAGCAAGATGGCATGTCAGAGTTAAAAAGGGCAAACAAACAGACAAAAGAGATATAAAGGAAATAAGAAATTAAATGCCAGAAGTAATTGTAAGTATTGTTTTTCTGTCTGCAAGGTTGCTGTTGTAAAATATTGCTTAATTTTGCTATAGTTTGCTTGGCTGCTAGCAAGAACAAATCGAAGTCATATCTGCCCGCGAACTGTAAGCTTGAGATAACCATATCTGATGAAGTACTGCTTTGAAAATGCATTCTGATTGTACTTGAACCAGAGCGCATTGACAGCACAAGGCTTCAGACCCCCCAAAAGTGTGAGGCTTTCAATAGTGCTTACCTGATACCAGACCGCATTGCCCAAGACAGTGACTTTCTCCCGGAACTGCACAGGCTGCATCCGCAGCACAATCCTTAGCTCAATCATGGTCTGGCTAACTCTGAAATAGTGGAAATCTCGAATTTACAGATGCTCATTGTCTAAAGGTTATGAGTTATTTGCTATCTTATTAAAAGCAAACACATGACATGCTTAAGAAGACATGTGCATTTCTGAAAAGACAAACAGCTGCCCGATACTTGACTAGGAAAAGGCGCTATGGTCTTCACTCTGAAATTCATTACTCTAAGGGCTTAACAGAACAAAGCCAGATCTTACAGCTAAATGGCCCCACCTACAGATAAATATGCTTTATAGGTTGAAAATAAAGTTATTTGTCTGAAGAAACTAGTGCTATTAACTCATCAGCTATGTTGCTCCACTGGAAGCAATTATCCTCCAATTACCGTAAGTCGACCGGTTAAGGAAACAAGTAAAAGAATTTCTGAATTTACGCAACAAAATGCAGCAATATACTATTTACCTTCAGAGATTTATTAATTCCCGTTAAATCAATGTCAAAAATGATTATTTACAGCATGTTTTACTACGCAAAGCCGATAGTTCCATACACACTACAAGAACATTAACTCCGCGCGTTGTTTACCTTAAGTCGATACGTCACATCCAGGAAAGGGACAGCACTCCTATTGGTAATGGATTAGGCCAACTTAACTTAAAACTCGTCTCTGAACAATTGCAACACGAACTAAAACAGTAAATAATATTAAATATGTTTTTCACTATTTTATAAAATACAATTGAAACAAGTTTCTTTCACTTTTCTTAAGAACCATTTTCACTCTCTTTATCACAGCATGGGCATTGGGCACATAAATGTGCACTCTTCTGATGACTTTAATTTCTGTACAAACTGACCGGTGTACCCAGTGGTTGCAGGCCCTATTGTCACACTGTGCCCATTTCTACAAAAGTCGTTTAGATAAGCCTTAAAAGAAAACAAGTAAAAAAAATCACAACTAGAAGAGGTCTGAAAACCAATTTTAATAAAAAAGCTTTTGCCTTAAATTTACTACGATTACTACTATTTTCCGATATGAAGCGCTGTCCATAAGTGTTATGTAAGATCGTCTGCTTTACATTTCAATTTTTTGTGGGAATTTAATAATAGGACCAATAAAATGTATGGGGATATAGTTAAATTTGTGTAATTTTAATTAATTTTTACTTTTGAAATGCAATTTTACCTGTTTTTCCTTATTTTGTTTTATTTGTTTTTGTTTATAAGCGTAGTTATGTCACTTCATCGAAATACTCGGAGCGCTTGCGTGGTGACGTCATCCAAATGGCCGCGTTCTTAATGTAAACAAAGTGGTCGAAATTAGGTCATGGTCGACTTACGGTAATCGTACGATATGTAAACATAGTGTATTTATGGAAATACCTAGTCTACCACCTGCTGCGCACCACTACGTCCACTGTAAATACACCGCTAAGTTAGTACTTTAACGAACAACTGAAAGTCATGTGTTAATTAAACAATCAGTATGATGGACTCACATTGAAATCATGTCCAGTGCACCAGTCAGAGCAAGGACAGCTAGCGGATTATTGTTGACCATCTACGGCTCAAGGACAAACGGTCAGGCCTACAAACAAAGAGAAAAATGGCATAGATGGGCTGCATGCATGTAATTTGGCATATTTTTCATCTTGCTCTCCACCTGAAACTTCAATCTAGGGACATAATAATATTTACATTTAAGATTTGTTGGAAATGTTACCCTTACTTGTCCATACCAGGTCCCCCACCCATCCAGAAGAGTCCAAAACCACCAAAAACATCCATTGGACCAAAATATTGACATCTCTCATCTATTTTAGCACCCAAATCATCAAAACATTCATTAAAATTCATTTCTACTTGTCTCGCTTGCAGACGAATCCATGTGACCTTGACATTTGCAAGTAAATGTGCTTTTTTAAAGGTTATATTACACTAATCCGATTCCCATAGGGTCCCATTATAAAACTGACAACTTTAACAGCATTTTTCTTGCCTTTCCGACGTATCAATTTTTCCGAACCTGGTATCATTTTAAAGATGGATCTGTCATCTTCCAATAATTGCAATCAAAACATACCGTCTCGCAACTTCTAAGAAAGTAATCGCTGTCGAATGAACCCCACCGTAGAAAAACGCGTTTCGGAATCCTAATTTCGACAAAAGCCCCACACAATAGAAAACACACCCTCAAAAGTTCATCTCTTTTAAGTTAGCTTCCAATCCAAGGCATCAACGTACTCAAGACAATTACAGGATATTACAAATAACCGCAAAGACATGTCTCACATTGTTAAATGGCTTATATTCAAGAAGAGAAAAGGAACTCTTTAGAAATAGCACTACTTTCGAATGACCACGGAGGGATACACAATGATTTAGTGTAATGTAACTTTAAGGGAACTCAACTTTGTCCCATCTTTTTCAAACTTTCTCCACATGAGATTTCAACTATTTCCACAATGAATATGCAATTTCAGTGCATTCGGATGGGGGTAAAGGCCTTAAATGCCTTTTTAAAGCGGTGGACCTTAAATTGGCCGCAGTCAAGTCGGAATGCATGATTTTTAGTCTAAGTGACGACAGCTGATTTTGTGTCTCCAATTATTGTTACGCGTAACTTTTATGGCAAAAACTGGTATCATTGCATGCGAAATCACCAATATATCAGCAAAGCCCCAAATAAATGTATTGATTGTGAATCAGTGTACTTGTCTTGATGAAATAGGAGACTTTTTTTTAATTTTAAGCATTTTTTTTTCAATAAAAACTCACTGACAGCATATAAAATCATGTTTTTTAAGAAAATTATTATTAAAAGCTTCACTTACAATCTAAACATACACATTGCAATTACAAAAATTAATGCTATTATGATGAGAGGCATAATTTGCAGCTTTCAAGCCGATTCAAGCCGGCTACCCAAAATTAACACTTAAAAAGGCGCAAAGCGCTCCTTCAACAGCTTACGACACAAAGTGACACTTTAATGCGCATCCAGATAGTCTCTCTCATATAAATAAGTCCTGTTAGCGACATTTGATTAAGTATTCTCTTTAAAATCCAGTGTTTGAAGCGTAAGTTTTGCAAAATGCCCACAGTCACCATGCAAAAGAGCACGTTTGCTTAGGAATTCCTACGCGAGTGGCCACACTAATGTCGTGGCAGGAAAGTCATTTGGGTGTGATTCCTCTGTAGTTCAGTGTACATTCATTCCACTACCTGGGGATGACTATCAGGATCAATTTTCCCAGCTTGGTGTAGTGTTGACCTTTCAGGATGTTGATGGAACGTCCACAAGCGCTGCACCACTGCGGCCTCTGTTCAGGACACAGAGTCGGATTGAGGTGTACACAACCCGCAGTCAGGCAATGATCATCCAGACCTTTAATAAAATAAATGTTTAGGCCCCTGAAACTGGCAATTATGTTCAACACTGAGATAAGGAAACACATAGAGGAGACATCATGCCATGGCTTTCTCATTATCGACACGGCAAACTCGAGCAGCTGGGGACTTGGCTCTAAACAAAAACAGGTATGCTCCATCAATGTGAGCAAGATGCATGTCAGAGTTAAAAAGGGCAAACAAACAGACAAAAGAGATATAAAGGAAATAAGAAATTAAATGCCAGAAGTAATTGTAAGTATTGTTTTTCTGTCTGCAAGGGTTGCTGTGTAAAATAATGCTTAACGCATAGTTTGGCCTGTAGGGGTTCTGCTAGCAAGAACAAATCGAAGTCATATCTGCCCGCGAACTGTAAGCTTGAGATAACCATATCTGATGAAGTACTGCTTTGAAAATGCATTCTGATTGTACTTGAACCAGAGCGCATTGACAGCACAAGGCTTCAGACCCCCCAAAAGTGTGAGGCTTTCAATAGTGCTTACCTGATACCAGACCGCATTGCCCAAGACAGTGACTTTCTCCCGGAACTGCACAGGCTGCATCCGCAGCACAATCCTTAAGCTCAATCATGGTCTGGCTAACTCTGAAATAGTGAAATCTGAATTTACAGATGCTCATTGTCTAAAGGTTATGAGTTTATATGCCTATCTTATTAAAAGCAAACACAATGACATGCTTAAGAAGACATGTGCATTTCTGAAAAGACAAACAGCTGCCCGATACTTGACTAGGAAAAGGCGCTATGGTCTTCACTCTGAAATTCATTACTCTAAGGGCTTAACAGAACAAAAGCCAGATCTTACAGCTAAAATGGCCCCACCTACAGCTAAATATGCTTTATAGGTTGAAAATAAAGTTATTTGTCTGAAGAACTAGTGCTATTAACTCATCAGCTATGTTGCTCCACTGGAAGCAATTATCCTCCAATTACCTAAGTCGACCGGTTAAGGAAACAAGTAAAAGAATTTCTGAATTTACGCAACAAAATGCAGCAATATACTATTTACCTTCAGAGATTTATTTAATTCCCGTTAATCAATGTCAAAAATGATTATTTACAGCATGTTTTACTACGCAAAGCCGATAGTTCCATACACACTACAAGAACATTAACTCCGCGCGTTGTTTACCTTAAGTCGATACGTCACATCCAGGAAAGGGACAGCACTCTATTGGTAATGGATTAGGCCAACTTAACTTAAAACTTCGCTTCTCTGAACAATTTCAACACGAACTAAAACAGTAAATATATATTAAATATGTTTTCAATATTTTATAAATACAATTGACAAGTTTCTTTCACTTTTCTAAGAACAATTTTCACTCTTCTTATCACAGCATGGGCATTGGGCACATAAATGTTGCACCTCTTCTGATGACTTTAATTTCTGTACAAACTGACAGGTGTACCCAGTGGTTGCAGGCTCTATTGTCACACTGTGCCCATTTTACAAAAGTCGTTTTAGATAAGCCTTAAAAGAAAACAAGTAAAAAAAATCACAACTAAGAAGAGGTCTGAAAACCAATTTAATAAAAAAGCTTTGCCTTAAATTTACTACGATTTACTACTATTCCGATATGAAGCGCTGTCAATAAAGTGTTATGTTAAGATCGTCTGCTTTACATTTCAATTTTTGTGGGAATTTAATAAATAGGACCAATAAAATGTATGGGGATATAGTTAAATTTGTGTAATTTTAATTAAATTTTTACTTTGAAATGCAATTTTACCTGTTTTTTCCTTATTTTGTTTTTATTTGTTTTTGTTTATAAGCGTAGTTATGTCACTTCATCGAAATACTCGGAGCGCTTGCGTGTGACGTCATCCAAATGGCCGCGTTCTTAATGTTAACAAAGTGGTCGAAATTAGGTCATGGTCGACTTACGGTAATCGTACGATATGTAAACATAGTGTATTTATGGAAATACCTAGTCTACCACCTGCTGCGCACCACTACGTCCACTGTAAATACACAGCTAAGTTAGTACTTTAACGAACAAACTGAAATTCATGTGTTAATTAAACAATCAGTATGATGACTCACATTGAAATCATGTCCAGTGCACCAGTCAGAGCAAGACAGCTAGCGGATTGTTGACCATCTACGGCTCAAGGACAAACGGTCAGGCCTACAAACAAAGAGAAAAATGGCATAGATGGGCTGCATGCAGTAATTTGGCATATTTTTCATCTTGCTCTCCACCTGAAACTTCAATCTAGGGACATAATAATATTTACATTTAAGATTTGTTGGAAATGTTACCCTTACTTGTCCATACCAGGTCCCCCACCCATCCAGAAGAGTCCAAAACCACCAAAAACATCCATTTGGACCAAATATTGACATCTCTCATCTATTTTAGCACCCAAATCATCAAAACATTCATTAAAATTCATTTCTACTTGTCTCGCTTGCAGACGAATCCATGTGACCTTGACATTGCAGTAAATGTGCTTTTTAAAGGTTATATTACACTAATTCCGATTCCCATAGGGTCCCATTATAAACTGACAACTTTAACAGCATTTTTCTTGCCTTTCCGACGTATCAATTTTTCCGAACCTGGTATCATTTTAAAGATGGATCTGTCATCTTCCAATAATTGCAATCAAAAACATACCGTCTCGCAACTTCTAAGAAAGTAAATCGCTGTCGAATGAACCCACCGTAGAAAAACGCGTTTCGGAATCCTAATTTCGACAAAAGCCCCCACACAATAGAAAACACACCCTCAAAAGTTCATCTTTTAAGTTAGCTTCCAATCCAAGGCATCAAGTACTCAAGACACATACAGGATATTACAAATAACCACAAAAGACATGTCTCACATTGTTAAATGGCTTATATTCAAGAAGAGAAAGGAACTCTTTAGAAATAGGCACTACTTTCGAATGGACCACGGAGGGATACACAATGATTTAGTGTAATGTAACCTTAAGGGAACTCAACTTTGTCCCATCTTTTTCAACTTTCTCCACATGAGATTTCAAACTATTTCCACAATGAATATGCAATTTCAGTGCATTCGGATGGGGGGTAAAGGCCTTAAATGGCCATTTTAAAGCGGTGACTAAATTGGCCGCAGTCAAGTCGGAATGCATGATTTTTAGTCTAAGTGACGACAGCTGATTTTGTGTCTCCAATTATTGTTACGCGTAACTTTTATGGCAAAAACTGGTATCATTGCATGCGAAATTCACCAATATATCAGCAAAAGGCCCAAATAAATGTATTGATTGTGAATCAGTGTACTTGTCTTGATGAAAATAGGAGACTTTTTTTTTAATTTTAAGCATTTTTTTCAATAAAAAACTCACTGACAGCATATAAAATCATGTTTTTTAAGAAATTATTATTAAAAGCTTCACTTACAATCTAAACATACACATTGCAATTACAAAAATAATGCTATTATGATGAGAGGCATAATTTGCAGCTTTCAAGCCGATACAAGCCGGCTACCAAAATTAACACTTAAAAAGGCGCAAAGCGCTCCTTCAACAGCTTACGACACAAAGTGACACTTAATGCGCATCCAGATAGTCTCTCTCATATAAATAAGTCCTGTTAGCGACATTTGATTAAGTATTCTCTTTAAAATCCAGTGTTGAAAGCGTAAGTTTTGCAAAATGCCCACAGTCACCATGCAAAAGAGCACGTTTTGCTAAGGAATTCCTACGCGAGTGGCCCACACTAATGTCGTGGCAGGAAAGTCATTTGGGTGTGATTCCTCTGTAGTTCAGTGTACATTCATTCCACTACCTGGGGATGACTATCAGGATCAATTTTCCCAGCTTGGTGTAGTGTTGACCTTTCAGGATGTTGATGGAACGTCCACAAGCGCTGCACCACTGCGGCCTCTGTTCAGGACACAGAGTCGGATTGAGGTGTACACAAACCCGCAGTCAGGCAATGATCATCCAGACCTTTAATAAAATAAAATGTTTAGGCCCCTGAAACTGGCAATTATGTTCAACACTGAGATAAGGAAACACATAGAGGAGACATCATGCCATGGCTTTCTCATTATCGACACGGCAAACTCGAGCAGCTGGGACTTGGCTCTAAACAAAAACAGGTATGCTCCATCAATGTGAGCAAGATGGCATGTCAGAGTTAAAAGGGCAAACAAACAGACAAAAGAGATATAAAGGAAATAAGAAATTAAATGCCAGAAGTAATTGTAAGTATTGTTTTTCTGTCTGCAAGGGTTTGCTGTGTAAAATAATGCTTAACGCATAGTTTGGCCTGTAGGGGTTCTGCTAGCAAGAACAAATCGAAGTCATATCTGCCCGCGAACTGTAAGCTTGAGATAACCAATCTGATGAAGTACTGCTTTGAAAATGCATTCTGATTGTACTTGAACCAGAGCGCATTGACAGCACAAGGCTTCAGACCCCCCAAAGTGTGAGGCTTTCAATAGTGCTTACCTGATACCAGACCGCATTGCCCAAGACAGTGACTTTCTCCCGGAACTGCACAGGCTGCATCCGCCAGCACAATCCTTAAGCTCAATCATGGTCTGGCTAACTCTGAAATAGTGAAATCTGAATTTACAGATGCTCATTGTCTAAAGGTTATGAGTTTATTGCCTATCTTATTAAAAGCAAACACAATGACATGCTTAAGAAGACATGTGCATTTCTGAAAAGACAAACAGCTGCCCGATACTGACTAGGAAAAGGCGCTATGGTCTTCACTCTGAAATTCATTACTCTAAGGGCTTAACAGAACAAAAGCCAGATCTTACAGCTAAATGGCCCCACCTACAGCTAAATATGCTTTATAGGTTGAAAATAAAGTTATTGTCTGAAGAACTAGTGCTATTAACTCATCAGCTATGTTGCTCCACTGGAAGCAATTATCCTCCAATTACCGTAAGTCGAACCGGTTAAGGAAACAAGTAAAGAATTTCTGAATTTACGCAACAAAATGCAGCAATATACTATTTACCTTCAGAGATTTATTTATTCCCGTTAAATCAATGTCAAAAATGATATTTACAGCATGTTTTACTACGCAAAGCCGATAGTTCCATACACACTACAAGAACATTAACTCCGCGCGTTGTTTACCTTAAGTCGATACGTCACATCCAGGAAAGGGACAGCACTCTATTGGTAATGGATTAGGCCAACTTAACTTAAAACTTCGCTTCTCTGAACAATTTCAACACGAACTAAAACAGTAAATATATATTAAATATGTTTTCAATATTTTATAAATACAATTGAACAAGTTTCTTTCACTTTTCTTAAGAACAATTTTCACTCTTCTTTATCACAGCATGGGCATTGGGCACATAAATGTTGCACCTCTTCTGATGACTTTAATTTCTGTACAAACTGACAGGTGTACCCAGTGGTTGCAGGCTCTATTGTCACACTGTGCCCATTTTACAAAGTCGTTTTAGATAAGCCTTAAAAGAAAGAAACAAGTAAAAAAATCACAACTAAGAAGAGGTCTGAAAACCAATTTAATAAAAAAAGCTTTGCCTTAAATTTACTACGATTTACTACTATTTCCGATATGAAGCGCTGTCAATAAAGTGTTATGTTAAGATCGTCTGCTTTACATTTCAATTTTTGTGGGAATTTAATAAATAGGACCAATAAAATGTATGGGGATATAGTTAAATTTGTGTAATTTTAATTAAATTTTTACTTTGAAATGCAATTTTACCTGTTTTTTCCTTATTTTGTTTTTATTTGTTTTTGTTTATAAGCGTAGTTATGTCACTTCATCGAAATACTCGGAGCGCTTGCGTGTGACGTCATCCAAATGGCCGCGTTCTTAATGTAAACAAAGTGGTCGAAATTAGGTCATGGTCGACTTACGGTAATCGTACGATATGTAAACATAGTGTATTTATGGAAATACCTAGTCTACCACCTGCTGCGCACCACTACGTCCACTGTAAATACACAGCTAAGTTAGTACTTTAACGAACAAACTGAAATTCATGTGTTAATTAAACAATCAGTATGATGACTCACATTGAAATCATGTCCAGTGCACCAGTCAGAGCAAGACAGCTAGCGGATTGTTGACCATCTACGGCTCAAGGACAAACGGTCAGGCCTACAAACAAAGAGAAAAATGGCATAGATGGGCTGCATGCATGTAATTTGGCATATTTTTCATCTTGCTCTCCACCTGAAACTTCAATCTAGGGACATAATAATATTTACATTTAAGATTTGTTGGAAATGTTACCCTTACTTGTCCATACCAGGTCCCCCACCCATCCAGAAGAGTCCAAAACCACCAAAAACATCCATTTGGACCAAAATATTGACATCTCTCATCTATTTTAGCACCCAAATCATCAAAACATTCATTAAATTCATTTCTACTTGTCTCGCTTGCAGACGAATCCATGTGACCTTGACATTGCAGTAAATGTGCTTTTTAAAGGTTATATTACACTAATTCCGATTCCCATAGGGTCCCATTATAAAACTGACAACTTTAACAGCATTTTTCTTGCCTTTCCGACGTATCAATTTTTCCGAACCTGGTATCATTTTAAAGATGGATCTGTCATCTTCCAATAATTGCAATCAAAAACATACCGTCTCGCAACTTCTAAGAAAGTAAATCGCTGTCGAATGAACCCACCGTAGAAAAACGCGTTTCGGAATCCTAATTTCGACAAAAGCCCCACACAATAGAAAACACACCCTCAAAAGTTCATCTTTTAAGTTAGCTTCCAATCCAAGGCATCAAAGTACTCAAGACACATACAGGATATTACAAATAACCGCAAAAGACATGTCTCACATTGTTAAATGGCTTATATTCAAGAAGAGAAAAGGAACTCTTTAGAAATAGGCACTACTTTCGAATGGACCACGGAGGGATACACAATGATTTAGTGTAATGTAACCTTTAAGGGAACTCAACTTTGTCCCATCTTTTTCAAACTTTCTCCACATGAGATTTCAACTATTTCCACAATGAATATGCAATTTCAGTGCATTCGGATGGGGGTAAAGGCCTTAAAATGGCCTTTTAAAGCGGTGACTAAATTGGCCGCAGTCAAGTCGGAATGCATGATTTTTAGTCTAAGTGACGACAGCTGATTTTGTGTCTCCAATTATTGTTACGCGTAACTTTTATGGCAAAAACTGGTATCATTGCATGCGAAATTCACCAATATATCAGCAAAAGGCCCCAAATAAATGTATTGATTGTGAATCAGTGTACTTGTCTTGATGAAATAGGAGACTTTTTTTTTAATTTTAAGCATTTTTTTCAATAAAAAACTCACTGACAGCATATAAAATCATGTTTTTTAAGAAAATTATTATTAAAAGCTTCACTTACAATCTAAACAAACACATTGCAATTACAAAAATTAATGCTATTATGATGAGAGGCATAATTTGCAGCTTTCAAGCCGATTCAAGCCGGCTACCCAAAATTAACACTTAAAAGGCCCAAAGCGCTCCTTCAACAGCTTACGACACAAAGTGACACTTAATGCGCATCCAGATAGTCTCTCTCATATAAATAAGTCCTGTTAGCGACATTTGATTAAGTATTCTCTTTAAAATCCAGTGTTGAAAGCGTAAGTTTTGCAAAAATGCCCACAGTCACCATGCAAAGAGCACGTTTGCTTAGGAATTCCTACGCGAGTGGCCACACTAATGTCGTGGCAGGAAAGTCATTTGGGTGTGATTCCTCTGTAGTTCAGTGTACATTCATTCCACTACCTGGGGATGACTATCAGGATCAATTTTCCCAGCTTGGTGTAGTGTTGACCTTTCAGGATGTTGATGGAACGTCCACAAGCGCTGCACCACTGCGGCCTCTGTTCAGGACACAGAGTCGGATTGAGGTGTACACAACCCGCAGTCAGGCAATGATCATCCAGACCTTTAATAAAATAAAATGTTTAGGCCCCTGAAACTGGCAATTATGTTCAACACTGAGATAAGGAAACACATAGAGGAGACATCATGCCATGGCTTTCTCATTATCGACACGGCAAACTCGAGCAGCTGGGGACTTGGCTCTAAACAAAAACAGGTATGCTCCATCAATGTGAGCAAGATGGCATGTCAGAGTTAAAAAGGGCAAACAAACAGACAAAAGAGATATAAAGGAAATAAGAAATTAAATGCCAGAAGTATTGTAAGTATTGTTTTTCTGTCTGCAAGGGTTGCTGTGTAAAATAATGCTTAACGCATAGTTTGGCCTGTAGGGGTTCTGCTAGCAAGAACAAATCGAAGTCATATCTGCCCGCGAACTGTAAGCTTGAGATAACCATATCTGATGAAGTACTGCTTTTGAAAATGCATTCTGATTGTACTTGAACCAGAGCGCATTGACAGCACAAGGCTTCAGACCCCCCAAAAGTGTGAGGCTTTCAATAGTGCTTACCTGATACCAGACCGCATTGCCCAAGACAGTGACTTTCTCCCGGAACTGCACAGGCTGCATCCGCAGCACAATCCTTAAGCTCAATCATGGTCTGGCTAACTCTGAAATAGTGAAATCTGAATTTACAGATGCTCATTGTCTAAAGGTTATGAGTTTATTGCCTATCTTATTAAAAGCAAACACAATGACATGCTTAAGAAGACATGTGCATTTCTGAAAAGACAAACAGCTGCCCGATACTTGACTAGGAAAAGGCGCTATGGTCTTCACTCTGAAATTCATTACTCTAAGGGCTTAACAGAACAAAAGCCAGATCTTACAGCTAAATGGCCCCACCTACAGCTAAATATGCTTTATAGGTTGAAAATAAAGTTATTTGTCTGAAGAACTAGTGCTATTAACTCATCAGCTATGTTGCTCCACTGGAAGCAATTATCCTCCAATTACCATAAGTCGACCGGTTAAGGAAACAAGTAAAAGAATTTCTGAATTTACGCAACAAAATGCAGCAATATACTATTTACCTTCAGAGATTTATTTAATTCCCGTTAAATCAATGTCAAAAATGATTATTTACAGCATGTTTTACTACGCAAAGCCGATAGTTCCATACACACTACAAGAACATTAACTCCGCGCGTTGTTTACCTTAAGTCGATACGTCACATCCAGGAAAGGGACAGCACTCTATTGGTAATGGATTAGGCCAACTTAACTTAAAACTTCGCTTCTCTGAACAATTTCAACACGAACTAAAACAGTAAATATATATTAAATATGTTTTCAATATTTTATAAATACAATTGAACAAGTTTCTTTCACTTTTCTTAAGAACAATTTTCACTCTTCTTTATCACAGCATGGGCATTGGGCACATAAATGTTGCACCTCTTCTGATGACTTTAATTTCTGTACAAACTGACAGGTGTACCCAGTGGTTGCAGGCTCTATTGTCACACTGTGCCCATTTTACAAAAGTCGTTTTAGATAAGCCTTAAAAGAAAACAAGTAAAAAAATCACAACTAAGAAGAGGTCTGAAAACCAATTTAATAAAAAAAGCTTTGCCTTAAATTTACTACGATTTACTACTATTTCCGATATGAAGCGCTGTCAATAAAGTGTTATGTTAAGATCGTCTGCTTTACATTTCAATTTTTGTGGGAATTTAATAAATAGGACCAATAAAATGTATGGGGATATAGTTAAATTTGTGTAATTTTAATTAAATTTTTACTTTGAAATGCAATTTTACCTGTTTTTTCCTTATTTTGTTTTATTTGTTTTTGTTTATAAGCGTAGTTATGTCACTTCATCGAAATACTCGGAGCGCTTGCGTGTGACGTCATCCAAATGGCCGCGTTCTTAATGTTAACAAAGTGGTCGAAATTAGGTCATGGTCGACTTACGGTAATCGTACGATATGTAAACATAGTGTATTTATGGAAATACCTAGTCTACCACCTGCTGCGCACCACTACGTCCACTGTAAATACACAGCTAAGTTAGTTCTTTAACGAACAAACTGAAATTCATGTGTTAATTAAACAATCAGTATGATGACTCACATTGAAATCATGTCCAGTGCACCAGTCAGAGCAAGACAGCTAGCGGATTGTTGACCATCTACGGCTCAAGGACAAACGGTCAGGCCTACAAACAAAGAGAAAAATGGCATAGATGGGCTGCATGCATGTAATTTGGCATATTTTTCATCTTGCTCTCCACCTGAAACTTCAATCTAGGGACATAATAATATTTACATTTAAGATTGTTGGAAATGTTACCCTTACTTGTCCATACCAGGTCCCCCACCCATCCAGAAGAGTCCAAAACCACCAAAAACATCCATTTGGACCAAAATATTGACATCTCTCATCTATTTTAGCACCCAAATCATCAAAACATTCATTAAAATTCATTTCTACTTGTCTCGCTTGCAGACGAATCCATGTGACCTTGACATTGCAGTAAATGTGCTTTTTAAAGGTTATATTACACTAATTCCGATTCCCATAGGGTCCCATTATAAAACTGACAACTTTAACAGCATTTTTCTTGCCTTTCCGACGTATCAATTTTTCCGAACCTGGTATCATTTTAAAGATGGATCTGTCATCTTCCAATAATTGCAATCAAAAACATACCGTCTCGCAACTTCTAAGAAAGTAAATCGCTGTCGAATGAACCCACCGTAGAAAAACGCGTTCGGAATCCTAATTTCGACAAAAGCCCCACACAATAGAAAACACACCCTCAAAAGTTCATCTTTTAAGTTAGCTTCCAATCCAAGGCATCAAAGTACTCAAGACACATACAGGATATTACAAATAACCACAAAAGACATGTCTCACATTGTTAAATGGCTTATATTCAAGAAGAGAAAAGGAACTCTTTAGAAATAGGCACTACTTTCGAATGGACCACGGAGGGATACACAATGATTTAGTGTAATGTAACCTTTAAGGGAACTCAACTTTGTCCCATCTTTTTCAAACTTTCTCCACATGAGATTTCAACTATTTCCACAATGAATATGCAATTTCAGTGCATTCGGATGGGGGTAAAGGCCTTAAAATGGCCATTTAAAGCGGTGACTAAATTGGCCGCAGTCAAGTCGGAATGCATGATTTTTAGTCTAAGTGACGACAGCTGATTTTGTGTCTCCAATTATTGTTACGCGTAACTTTTATGGCAAAACTGGTATCATTGCATGCGAAATTCACCAATATATCAGCAAAAGGCCCAAATAAATGTATTGATTGTGAATCAGTGTACTTGTCTTGATGAAATAGGAGACTTTTTTTAATTTTAAGCATTTTTTTCAATAAAAAACTCACTGACAGCATATAAAATCATGTTTTTAAGAAAATTATTATTAAAAGCTTCACTTACAATCTAAACATACACATTGCAATTACAAAAATTAATGCTATTATGATGAGAGGCATAATTTGCAGCTTTCAAGCCGATACAAGCCGGCTACCCAAAATTAACACTTAAAAAGGCGCAAAGCGCTCCTTCAACAGCTTACGACACAAAGTGACACTTAATGCGCATCCAGATAGTCTCTCTCATATAAATAAGTCCTGTTAGCGACATTTGATTAAGTATTCTCTTTAAAATCCAGTGTTGAAAGCGTAAGTTTTGCAAAAATGCCCACAGTCACCATGCAAAAGAGCACGTTTGCTAAGGAATTCCTACGCGAGTGGCCACACTAATGTCGTGGCAGGAAAGTCATTTGGGTGTGATTCCTCTGTAGTTCAGTGTACATTCATTCCACTACCTGGGGATGACTATCAGGATCAATTTTCCCAGCTTGGTGTAGTGTTGACCTTTCAGGATGTTGATGGAACGTCCACAAGCGCTGCACCACTGCGGCCTCTGTTCAGGACACAGAGTCGGATTGAGGTGTACACAAACCCGCAGTCAGGCAATGATCATCCAGACCTTTAATAAAATAAAATGTTTAGGCCCCTGAAACTGGCAATTATGTTCAACACTGAGATAAGGAAACACATAGAGGAGACATCATGCCATGGCTTTCTCATTATCGACACGGCAAACTCGAGCAGCTGGGGACTTGGCTCTAAACAAAAACAGGTATGCTCCATCAATGTGAGCAAGATGGCATGTCAGAGTTAAAAGGGCAAACAAACAGACAAAAGAGATATAAAGGAAATAAGAAATTAAATGCCAGAAGTAATTGTAAGTATTGTTTTTCTGTCTGCAAGGGTTGCTGTGTAAAATAATGCTTAACGCATAGTTTGGCCTGTAGGGGTTCTGCTAGCAAGAACAAATCGAAGTCATATCTGCCCGCGAACTGTAAGCTTGAGATAACCATATCTGATGAAGTACTGCTTTGAAAATGCATTCTGATTGTACTTGAACCAGAGCGCATTGACAGCACAAGGCTTCAGACCCCCCAAAAGTGTGAGGCTTTCAATAGTGCTTACCTGATACCAGACCGCATTGCCCAAGACAGTGACTTTCTCCCGGAACTGCACAGGCTGCATCCGCAGCACAATCCTTAAGCTCAATCATGGTCTGGCTAACTCTGAAATAGTGAAATCTGAATTTACAGATGCTCATTGTCTAAAG
Source organism: Dreissena polymorpha (assembly GCF_020536995.1). Lineage (NCBI taxonomy): Eukaryota > Metazoa > Mollusca > Bivalvia > Myida > Dreissenidae > Dreissena > Dreissena polymorpha. The sequence continues at coordinate 27,281,466 of NC_068365.1, read as the reverse complement.
GTTATGAGTTTATTGCCTATCTTATTAAAAGCAAACACAATGACATGCTTAAGAAGACATGTGCATTTCTGAAAAGACAAACAGCTGCCCGATACTTGACTAGGAAAAGGCGCTATGGTCTTCACTCTGAAATTCATTACTCTAAGGGCTTACAGAACAAAAGCCAGATCTTACAGCTAAATGGCCCCACCTACAGCTAAATATGCTTTATAGGTTGAAAATAAAGTTATTTGTCTGAAGAACTAGTGCTATTAACTCATCAGCTATGTTGCTCCACTGGAAGCAATTATCCTCCAATTACCGTAAGTCGACCGGTTAAGGAAACAAGTAAAAGAATTTCTGAATTTACGCAACAAAATGCAGCAATATACTATTTACCTTCAGAGATTTATTTAATTCCCGTTAAATCAATGTCAAAAATGATTATTTACAGCATGTTTTACTACGCAAAGCCGATAGTTCCATACACACTACAAGAACATAACTCCGCGCGTTGTTTACCTTAAGTCGATACGTCACATCCAGGAAAGGGACAGCACTCTATTGGTAATGGATTAGGCCAACTTAACTTAAAACTTCGCTTCTCTGAACAATTTCAACACGAACTAAAACAGTAAATATATATTAAATATGTTTTCAAATTTTATAAATACAATTGAACAAGTTTCTTTCACTTTTCTTAAGAACAATTTTCACTCTTCTTTATCACAGCATGGGCATTGGCACATAAATGTTGCACCTCTTCTGATGACTTTAATTCTGTACAAACTGACAGGTGTACCCAGTGGTTGCAGGCTCTATTGTCACACTGTGCCCATTTTACAAAAGTCGTTTTAGATAAGCCTTAAAGAAAACAAGTAAAAAAAATCACAACTAAGAAGAGGTCTGAAAACCAATTTAATAAAAAAAGCTTTGCCTTAAATTTACTACGATTTACTACTATTTCCGATATGAAGCGCTGTCAATAAAGTGTTATGTTAAGATCGTCTGCTTTACATTTCAATTTTTGTGGGAATTAATAAATAGGACCAATAAAATGTATGGGGATATAGTTAAATTTGTGTAATTTTAATTAAATTTTTAATTTGAAATGCAATTTTACCTGTTTTTTCCTTATTTTGTTTTTATTTGTTTTTGTTTATAAGCGTAGTTATGTCACTTCATCGAAATACTCGGAGCGCTTGCGTGTGACGTCATCCAAATGGCCGCGTTCTTAATGTAAACAAAGTGGTCGAAATTAGGTCATGGTCGACTTACGGTAATCGTACGATATGTAAACATAGTGTATTTATGGAAATACCTAGTCTACCACCTGCATGCGCACCACTACGTCCACTGTAAATACACAGCTAAGTTAGTACTTTAACGAACAAACTGAAATTCATGTGTTAATTAAACAATCAGTATGATGACTCACATTGAAATCATGTCCAGTGCACCAGTCAGAGCAAGACAGCTAGCGGATTGTGAATCTACGGCTCAAGGACAAACGGTCAAGTACAAACAAAGAGAAAAATGGCATAGATGGGCTGATGCATGTAATTTGGCATATTTTTCATGTTGCTCTAAACCTGAAACTTCAATCTAGGGACAAATAATATTTACATTTAAATTTGTTGGAAATGTTACCCTTACTTGTTTACCAGGTCCCCCAGATCCCAAGAGTCCAAAACCACCAAAAACATCCATTTGATAAAAATATTGACATCTCTCAATTTTAGCACCCAAATCATCAAAACATTCATTAAAATCATTTCTACTTGTCTCAGCTTGCAGAAGAATCCTGTGACCTGACATTGCAGTAAATTGCTTTTTAAAGGTAAAATTACACTAATTCCAATTCCATAGGGTCCCATTATAAAACTGACAACTGAACAGCATTTTTCTTGCCTTTAGACGTATCACTTTTTCCGAACAGGTATCATTTTAAAGATGGAGATGTCATCTTCCAATAATTGCAATCAAAAACATACTGTCTCGCAATTTAAGAAAGTAAATCGCTGTCGAATTAATTGACCGTAGAAAAAAATTTTCGGAATCCTAATTTCGACAAAAGCCCCACACAATAGAAAACATATCTCAAAAGTTCATTTTTAATTAGCTTCCAATTAAAGCATCAAAAACTCAATACACATACAGGATATTACAAATAACCACAAAAGCATGTCTACATTGTTAAATGGCTTATATTCAAGAAGAGACAAGAGCCCCTTTAAACTGGACACCAGCTGGATGGACAAGGGTCAACAGGGTGGATATCTACGGGGCAGTTTCAAAGATCAAATAGTAATTGTCATTTACTCAATTTCTGCAGGGTAATAACCCTGAGGTTATTCATGTCCTGTATTTTTCAAGAAGTATTGCCCTTTAAATACTAACTCCTTTTCCACGTTTGATCTGAATCTGAAACTTGACTTAAAGCATCCCCTATTGAGTGGGCTGCGTATATTTTTAAGTTGTTCACTACAAACTAATTGTACAGAAAGTTATTTTTCTTTGATTGATAATCATTAACCTTCTAAGCCAATTTACATACCTGTATCAGATCACTGGAACTTTGATGAAATTGTATCTTGGTACTCCCTACAGAGTGACACGGCATATTTTTAAGGTCGGTTTGCTCCGATGACTTTCAGGAGCTATTGCCCCTTGAAAAATATTTTGTTTTCCACACAAGATCTTGAACACGTATGATCCTATTAAGGGTAGACATGCACTTAATGTCCAAGTCATTCTGCATCAGTGATTTTCGAGGGCATGAGATCTCCGCCCACTTATGATTAACATTTCGAAAATATATATGCAGCATACGGCTGGACCTGCACATATTGCCACACAATTCTGCTTCAATGTCAAGTCAATAACAATATTCCAGTCTGTAATTCTTTCAGAGAGTTATTAGCTAAATTTCTAATTCCCATACTCTCCATTAAACCATACATTGACCAAACGTATCGTCTGGAAGCAGCCATCAGTTTATTTGATATTCTTGTTCATTCAAAGCATCACCAGGTGCTAAGCCTTTTAAAAATCTTCCTCTCTTATAATTGTTTTGCAGCATTTGCCGGTCAGACTATGAATAACACAGTATCGGACATGAAACAAAAGATCCCCATCAGCTGTCCGGTTTGGAAACACCCAACCCTCCAAGGTGGAAACGAAAGGTAAATCTTGGTTGTGCTATTGTTTAATGTATTTCTATTCATGGATTAAGACTACTTGATCATGTAACAAATGAATATATAACACATTTTTTCGTAAAATTTCCAGTGCTAACACATGAGCGGACAGGAGTGTGGAAGGACATATTTGTTCTGAGCATACATGTAGTTGTTTCCAGCATGAATGTATTTTTAAACTAGAGCTTTGTCACAGGCGTGATGTATACCCCCACATGCTGCACTGACACAGACTATTTTGCATTCAGTCCCCACAAAATAAGAGAAGCTAATTTATGGCCATTTTTATGAATTATTATGCCATTATCATTTACGGCCATTTTGACCTTCAAACTCTTGAATTCTTTCGCATGACACGCCATCCAATGACTGTGAACAAAATAAATGTACAGAGTCATTTTAAAATCTCACAATGAATGACGTAGTTATGGCCCGGACAAGATTTTTTATGGCAATTTTTGACCTTTGAGCTCAAAGTGTGACCTTGACCTTGGAGATATCAACATAATTCTTTCGTGTGACACACCGTCCAATGATGGTGAATGATTTTAAAATCTCACAATGAAAACATAGTTATTGCAAGGACAAGCTCATGTATGGCCATTTTTGACCTTTGAACTCAAAGTGTGACCTTTACCTTGGAGATATCGACGTTATTCTTTCTCGCGACACACCGTCCAATGATGGTGAACAAATGTGCCAAATGATTTTAAAATCTCACAATAAACGATAAAGTTATGGCCCGGACAAGCATTTTACCTTTGAACTCAAAGTGTGACCTTGACCTTTGAGATATTGACGTACTTCTTTCACGCGACACACCGTCCCATGATGGTGAACAAATGTACCAAGTCATTTTAAAATCTAATGATGAATGACAGAGTAATGGTCCGGACAATCTTTCTGTTTAAAACGCACTAAGTTACCCCGTGACCTAGTTTTTGACACGGCATGACCCATATTAAAACTTGACCTAGACATCATCTAGATACATCTTCTGACCAAGTTTGGTGAAGATCGGATGAAATATTCAGGACAGACATACCGACAAAGTGACTCCTATATAGCCCCCATAACCAGTAATGGGGGTATAATTACCAGTAATGGGGGTATAATTACCAGTAATGGGGGTATAATAACTTGACATCAGCATGATGAGCATGAATGTTGCTTGCATTTACTATGTCCTAAGGTCCAAGGTCAAATTTAGGAACTTGTACTTGGCACTTTGTGGAGCATAATGTAATGTCCAGCATAGATGGATTTCCATATAACTAGCCACAAGTGATAAGGAGGATAAGACAGAATGTTATGTGCAAAAAAGGTTTCTAGGCCCAAGGTCAAGGTTACAACTCAAGGTCAACTGTCAAATTAAGGAAGTTTGTACTTAAAACTTTTTTCGGAATATATTTTTTTCCATAACTTTGCATAAGTGATCAGCGTGATAAGACATAGGGTGGCACAAGAACCTGATCACAGGTCTAAGGTAAAGGTCACATTCAAGGTCGAGGGTCAAATTAAGGTATTTTCAAGTACCTTAACAGTGATGTGCATGATGAGACTTAATGTCTAAAAAAAAGCAGTTTCTTAGATCAAAGGTCACAAGTAACGGTCAAATTAAGGAAATTAGTTCTGTACACTTTTTCTGTATCATAGCTTTATCCAGCAAGGATGGATTTTCTAATAATTCTTCAAAAGCCTTCTGAATGATGTGAGCGATTGTCAGGTGCAAGAACCAGGTCACTAGATTAAAGTTCAATGTCATAAGTAAAGGTTAAAGGTCATAACATGGCATTGAGCAAATAAAGTATTTTGAAATAATTGATGTACTTACTAGCATAATGAAAGGAACTTACCATAACCAAGTCAATAGGTCGAAGGTCGAGACTTGACAAAAGTAAAATAATTAAATCAACTGAGACTTTCTTCAATCTGGTTGTTGTTTTTACTTACGGACGTACCATTTTCACAATGGCACTTTTGTTTTATATTTCAACCCTAAATGTGTATGATTTATAACCCTTATTAAAACTCTTTTATTTTATTTTTAAATGTTTCCATTGACCACAGGCTACCAGACAGTGGACAGCATATTTCCACGAAGCCGCACCATGTTTGCAGAGGGCACAGCTGGTCGCAGTCAGGCATTGTCCAACCTGAAGGCATCAAATGCTCTGAACGCAACAGCCACGGACAATCAAGGTTTCACTGCCATGCCAAGGGGCCACAAAAACCTTTCTGTCCAGGAACAAGCCGGAATCAACACTACCTACCCTGGAAAAACCGAGTATATGACCCGTTACAAGTCACCCCCAACTGACGTGAAAACAAGTCACTTTATCGTGAATCCGACGCCAAATTTTATGCTCCACGGACGACCGCTGGGTTTGACGACCTACAGTCCTAGTTTCACAGAATACCAGACCAGATACGAGTGGCCTGATTCTAATAAAATTGTCAAGCTACCATGGAGAAGAAATTGATAATGTTCCAGAGAAATTATTGACAGCATTAAAAAGGTTTTGTGATATATTTCAGTGTGTTTTCCCCATAAATTTCATCTCATTTTGTGGAAAATTAAGTTCAACATAACCATTTATATAATAACAACAACTCTGTAAGGGTCATAAAAAGGTGTATATAGCTATAGGCTTCCTGAGGTCAAAAACAAGTTTTTGTGACATTTTTGTAGAAGTGAATTGATTGACCATAAATGGAATAAAATTGCGTACAAATCTGTCCATGGCACAATGAAGAAGTTATTCAAAGAACCACTATTCGACTTGCAGAGCACTTTCAGTATTTTTCATGAGATATTTCGATAGCCTGTGTCCCTGGTATGTAGCTAAGGTTGTGCATATCTTGAAATCCTCTTATTTTGTGATAACTTTTATAAACTTTATACACATCCAAACGTACTGTGATATTGTACAAATAACAGTTTTTCATCACATTTACAATTTATATTTATAAAACATTCTTATAGTCTTATGACCACTATATTGATGTATTACCATGTTTTAATGTCTGTGCATACATAAAATATTGAAGCATAATAGAAATGGGTAAATACAAGAATTATGATTAAATAATTATGAAACCTTGGAATTTCATTACATATCTTTTATTGAATACGTTTATCTTTTTGTATCTGTTAAAACTGTTACACTTGTTGAAATTATATATTTTTAAGTTTATTTTATCTCAACTAACAGTATTACTAGTGTCTTTGTGTTGTTGATGTTTGTGGCAATGTTTTTTACAATATATTGATGGCTCAGTGCAGACTTGTGTTAACTTGTACTAACCATGTTTATTTGAGTTGTTGTAGAGACATTTAGTGATACCATTTTATGATGATTTAGAGATAACATTTACTTTTTTTGCTTTCCTATACCACTTCTTTCCTTCAACAGTAAATTGTTGATTATCTTTTAATTATAACAAACTACAAAACCAAGTTGTTTGCCTTCCGGATTTCAACACACACAAAGGTGTACATACACTCCTTTCTGAGGCAACTTAAAATCTGCATCATGTGCATGCTTTACCATATAATCTTCTTTCTTAAGATAATCTTGTTTGAATGAAACAATCCTCAACAAATCTGTTGATAAGTGCTTTTATTGTCGTTCTTGTTTTGTTTGTTGCATAAAGATTTTCATATTGTATTAATTATAAATATATAATTTTAATGATGTGATAAATTCACAAATACTTTAATTCCAAACTTCATGTTCCTAATTGACCTTATTTATGAAGCATTTTACAGTTTTGACTGATATATATGACTGTCATATATTTTTAAGCAAGCTTCTCAGATGCCTGTGATATACTAGATGCACTCATATCCCAATGTTAACCCTTTGCATTTTCACATGTGTGAGATCTTTTGCACTGTTTACCTATTAAAGCACCACTTATACTCAGATCTATATTTTTAATGAAATAAATATGATTGGAAACATATTTTATGTAACTGTTTTTATTTACACCATATTCATCTAAAATAATTATGTAAAAATATTACATAAAAAAACGAAAGTTAAAAAACAATACACATTTCAATAAATAAAACCAACAAATGTGATTTGTTTAAAAAAAATGTATGCGGTATCTAGAACTAATGAATCAGAATCTTAAAATGTCATAGGATATTACATGTAGTAAATTAGTAACATATGCTCTTAGATAAAAGCAATCTTGAAATAACAAAACATTTTTGTAAATGAGTCGAAAACTGTGTGGCAAAAAGAAACAAAAAGAAAAAGAGCAAATTTTTAATAAATCGAGGGCTATTACTTTACAATTCTTTGAGTTGACAGCTGACAAATGCAAATTAGTATAACTTAAACCTTGTGATCAAGTTTGATGGAGATGAGTAGAAAACTGATGGTATTGAAGAGAAGAAAACTTTAAGAATAGGTAGCTTTTTTTTTTTAACCCTTTCCCACTCTGAGGCAAAGTGAAAATGTGCTAACAGCATAAAACCCGAACAGCCTGCAAGTAACTTACTGTCTGTTCAGGTTTTCTGCTGTTTGCTGCTCATCAGAAACTAAGGGTAATGAAGCCTTTAAAATTTTAATTTAGTAATAAAGGTCTTTTATTAAATTTTACTTTCTATATGACTATAAATGCGTCAAAATACGTATCTAAGGGTGAAGGGTTAAGAGAATATCTCAACAATTCTACATAGTCAGATTTACAAAGGTCTTCTTAAGGCTTGAAGCAAATTTAACATAAAATTTGTTTATGAAGTAAATCACTGTATGCATTCAATGGCTTTTATGGAAAAAAAATAAAGCCACGTTGACACTGTCTTTTATCGCACATTTGACATTTGTCACCATTCACTCTTTTCGAGAAATTGTGGGAGAATTCAACTGTTAAGACTTCAATTACCATATCAATGTGGTCATTGGAAAACTGATGAAACCTAATCAAATTCAATAAGTGAATGGTACAAGATCATGATGAATGTTGCACCACATGTGTGAACACACCATACGACTAATACAAAAATACAATTTCCACAGGAAGTTATTGTCGTCACTAAACAGCTGTCCCTCTCTCCAAGTTCTGTTTAATTTCTGCTGTATATGTGCCGTAGAATCTCTCCAACTTCTTGTTGAACTTGGCATTCCTCTCATTGATGAAGTCAATGTCAGCATCTTCATCATGGGTACGTCTTCTGCTGTATTTGGCTCTCTTGGCAATCCTGTAAGGCCACATTTCACTTAAAAATAAGCCTCGCTCTGGGAAAATAGGGCTTAAGGCAGATCCTTAACCCGTTGCATGCTGGGATATTTGTCGTCTGCTAAAATGTTGTCTGCTGAATTTCTTAAATTAGCATTTTCTTCAATTTTTTTTCAAAGAATACTATCAGAATAGAAAACAGTTTGGATCCTGATGAGACGCTACGTTCTGTGGCGTCTCATCTGGATCCAAACTGTTTGCAAAGGTCTTCAAAATCCGGTTCCAGCGCTCAAAGGGTTAAATTGTGATCAAAGATTAGCCTGTGCAGTGCACACAGGCTAATCAGGAACGACACTGTCCGCATAAACTGGATTTTTACAAAGAGACTTCCTTTGAAGGAAAAACACCATAGAAGCAAAAATGGTCGTCCCTGATTAGCCTGTGGAATGACACTTTACGCACATGCATTAAACTCCCTTTTAGCAGAAGGAGACTCAACTATAAATAATTAACCGAGCTTTAGCAAGCAAGATAACAATGTAATTTGGACTGCCTTTATATTCTCAGATTAGAACTCCATTTAGTTGACTAATCATAACATTAACAGGGTGAGCTATTATAGAGAAAACAGAACAGAACCTTCATATTACGCATAATAAGACTTACATTTTATGATTGTAAAAAACCTGTTCATTTGTTGTAATGAAAATCTGGTACAAAAGTAAGAACTATAAGTCACAAAATTGCATATTGAAGAAGACATTTATGTTCAAAAGAAAAAATAATTATGGTCCAATGGAGTAAATGAGAAAACATTTCCAATCAAATCTCACTATTAATACCATTACTTTTTTCCCTCATTTTCATCAATATTTTTGTCATATCACGGCGATCAGTTAACCAACTGCCAGAGAAAGCACTAGGAGCTAATACTTATGCTCATTGGGTCATTGTCGACCTAAAATGGCTTGAAGTCACCCGGGGTGACTAGAAGCCGATTCATGTCCCCTGGGGTAACCCCCGGGTGACTTCAAGCCATTTCAGGTCGACAATGACCAAAGGAGCCATACTTATGTGAGTAACATACGACTGCTCAACTTGAATCAAAGGTAGGGGAGAATGGTCGCAGAAAGGATTTCATCACCAATCCCCGCACAAATCATGTGAGTTATGTGGCGGGGAATGCAAAACTGTGATCATTGTAATGCTTTGATCAATCTTGGAAAAGACCATCATACCATTATATTAAGCAAATATCTAACACCTGGGAGATGGTATTTGAAGTTTGAAGTATATGTATATTAGGGAAACAAGCCCAGGCCACCAGACGTAAACTGCTTTCATTTAACTCTTGCCCAATTTAAAGCAAAGTGACATTGGCTATCTGAAAACAGCATAAAACCAGAACAGCCTGCGAGTAACTTGCAGTCTGTTCAGGTTTTATGCTGTTTGTGGCTCATCAGTATCTAACGTTTGGAGTTGAAGCCTTTAAAACTTGAATCTAGTAAGAAAGGTCTAAATTCAATTTAATTCTAAGTGACTACTAATGCGTGATAATACTAACTAAGTGATAAATGGTTAACAAAATGTTATTTCAAGGCTAATGGCAATAAAACATAACAGAAGGACCCACTGTTTCTCCAGGTCGTCCACCATTCTGTTGACTGCCTCTGGATTGTCCTTGACCTGTGTGAGACCCAGAGTGTTCGTCCCAGCATAGAAATCATCACCCCTGCAGAGTAATATAAGAGATTACATAAAGAAGCGATTAGAATAATGAATATAATACAATTACTATAAAAATTCATAAAGTCAAAGAATAAATTCACTTATAAGTGAATTGAGCAGCAACCAAACAAGTATGAATGGAAGTACATATAACTGCTCCTTTTTGGCCTTTTTTTATAATTATTTAAGAAACAAATAGAATCCATTTCATTAATTGTTCTATCAAATTTATCCCTAAAGTAAACAGGGTCCTTAAAAAAAATACTCAAACTGCTAATTTTTTAGCTCAATCTTACCATTGAAAATATTTGTAAAGCTGTTTGATTTAAGCAACAATTTATGAACCTTCAGTTTAGGCAGAAGTGTCGTCCCTTATTAGCCAGTGCGGACTGCACAGGCTTATCTGGGACAACACTTTTCACGCACGCATTATACCTGGTTTTCCCAGAGCTAGACACATATTGTATTTCAGCCAATACGTACAGTTTGTGTTTTTGTCGAGCCACCTCCTGCATATCAGGCTTCAAGTTCTTTGTGTTCCTCTGATACGCTCTCAATGTGGCCGCTTCGTAGCCTGAAATGGAGAACAGCACAGTGAGTCTTTGACCTGTCTAGACTTGTTTTAGTCCCTAAAACTAACAGCCGAAACTGTTTCATCGATGGAACCCACAGATAGATTCCGTTGTCACAACATTACATGTCTATACCATGGGATAAAAGGCTGACAAAAATTTGTTTTCATAAATATTGATTAGCCAATCATTGAAATGACACTTCTCTTTTAAAACTCCTCAAATGAGGTCTGAAAAGCAAAGTTCATTGATGGAATAATGGTAATACACATGTACCAACAAAGGTTAACAAGTAACCCTAAGACATTGCTAAACCAGCATGCATATTACTGTATAAGCATCTTTTCATAAGTTTAATTTACATGTGAAATCAGACATGAAACCTCTTCATGAATACATGATTTATTTAATCATATAAATCTCAATCTCAAACAAGGAACATAGCATATAAGAGTGCATTTTAATGTTTATGAAACTACTATGTTTTTCTTGTTTCATCTTTCTAAGATTTATTTCTTTGGGAACATATTCTTGTTACAGACTTTAGAGATACCAAAATGTCAATCGCTGTAAAAAAGGAGAAGAATGTACAAAGTAGGAGCAAGAAAATTCTATGCTAAATTCAATTTTTGACACCGACGATTGATCTTCGATCTTCACGATTTCATGCATGATATCTCAAAACTGATATGGTACTTAACGATGTTTCTACAATGCATAAAAAAGTGCCACTTGCTGTTTTAATACAGTAGACACTTGTATATGAAAATCATGTACTTTGGTTGTGGTTCACAAGAAATGTCTTCACATATCTTTTACATGTGAGTGTCTTTTATCAATGGCAGCATATTTTGAGGTATTGTTCACAGAGATCTTGTATATGAGTCATTGAGGAAAAAGAAAATGCTGTAATGTTTATATGATTTCATCTCAAGCATACCTGGTTGATTTATGTTACAAACCTGTCAAGAACCAAAAGTTGAATGTAAGAGGCATTATCTGAGGTCTCTCAAAGTAAGGAAAAAAGTCCTTACCTTTAAAAAAATATAATCAAACCAAACATCCAAACAACACAGGGAATAAGTTTAATTCACTACATACCTGAGAATCCAGGATCCGGGTTTTTCTTTTTCTTTTTTCGTTCCCATTTCTCTGCCTCATCGGCTGTTATCTCCAGCAACTTGACCCTGTCATAGTCCTCCCCACGCGCCTCTGCCTCCTACAACATACATGATGTTAATGCATGTGTCTAGTTGTCCCAGGTTAGCCTGCGCAGTCTGCTTATGCTAATCAGGTACAACACTTTACGCTTTCATTGATTTTTTTGTTAAAAGGAAGTCTCTTCTGAGGGAACATTCCAGTTAAACAGGAAGTTTTGTCTTTCCTTAGCCTGTGCAGACTCACTGCACACTTAGCCTGTGCAGACTCACTGCACAGTTAGCCTGTGCAGACTCACTGCACACTTAGCCTGTGCAGACTCACTGCACACTTAGTCTGTGCAGACTCACTGCACACTTAGCCTGTGCAGACTCACTGCACACTTAGCCTGTGCAGACTCACTGCACAGGCTAATCTGGAGCAACACATTACCCACATGCTTTAAAGCCTGCTTTCGCAGCATGTGATTCAGATCTTATTGCACAAAGATTTTGCTAGGCACACACAAATAAATTGCCTACTGTGTCCATGAACTGCAGCATTTTTTTCAAAACATGACTATCTTTCTGTAAAAGGAAATGGAAAAATGCCAGTGATGTTATTTTATCGTGTTACTATAAAGAATTATCTTAAAGTTAAGCTGGTCGTTGTTGAGCTGATCATATTAATTCAGTTTGTTTACACTATACAAGTCTATTAGATTAGGATAGTGTTGTATATTTTATTTTTAGAAAGACTATTGACATTAAGTTGATAACAGGAATATTGTTTATTGAGAAAGGAGGTGTACAAAATAGTACTGAAACACATACATATATGTCTATAACAGATCCAAACATTACAAATCTACTACTAATTCTGTTTGAGACTCATAATTTTTGTAGGCATCAATTCTTAAGGGCTAAGTAGAATTCAGGGGAAAATGGAACACTCTTCAAACAGGTATATTTTAACAACGCATGCTAGTGTTACAAGCCATTGGCTTATCAAGACACTCGTGAGACAGTCAGTTGGTTAGAAGAAGTATTATGTGTCTTTTTGGAACAAACTTGAAAATGCTTGGTTGATACCCAAAGATCCGTTTAATGTCATTGAAATGAAATTGTGTGGATTTGTATGATTTGACATATTTACTGGACAATTTTTTGTGTGTCTTATACAATACCTCAGATATAAGCGGTCATTGAACATTTGATTTCGTGGTTGAGCAATAATACCCACACAAATTAATAGTATATAACAAAGCGCTAAAAGCACAAAAGTTGTTCACTGTTGTCGTCCTTGATTAGCTTGTGCACATTGCACAGGCTAATCAGTGTGCACAGGCTAATCTTATGTGACGTGCATTAAGCCCCGTTTTCCCTGAAAGCAGCCAATATGTACAGATTTCAATGATAAACACTAGACTGGCTTATGTCGTCTTACAATCTGGTATATACACTCGTTGCTAGAGCAGAATCATTTGTCGTCTGCTGCAGACAGGCAGCAGTAATCGTTCCTAGCAGAGTGAGTTGCGGTTCTTACCGTACTTAAGGCTTCTAAGCACATACTGATTTGCAAAATATGCTCTGTAAATTTAGTCGGCCGCTAACGCGACCAACTAATAACAAGGAACCTTTCTCTTTTTTTCCTCCTGTTCTTCCCAATCAATGAATTTTCTCTTCTGTTCAAAGTTTGCTGGCAGTTTCTTACGCCTGTCTTCCTCAACAACCTCTTGGTGGTTCATCTTGCGAGCTTCATTCTGATAAAACAAGGACCAGATAGTACTAACAATCTATGTAATGATGTATTGTAATAATTACTACCAGTATACACTGTAACTCCAATATAACGTGCTCCATTATAACGCAAGTATCCAATATAACGCAAGGGTGCTTGGATCCTGTTTTTTTCCAACCTTCCATTTCTGATTCAAATCGGGGTAAATCCATGTTATGCAACTTCATGTATTTTCAGAAAATTGGTGGTGATCACATCTTGATTGCTTTATTCAACCGTTCGTTTAACTGATTTCAATCGCTAAGAGGTTAAACGACATCGACAGCTAATTGGTGTTAATCTGTTGTGTAATGTCAATTAAGGTGTACAAAACTCGTATGTCAGTGCTTATTACATATATTCCTATCAGAGCCATTCGGTGCACTAATTTCAATAAGTAAGTGCAAGCGAAATAATTATCAAATTAAAGTTATTCAAAATGATTAAAACATTTTCTGTAACACTTAATGTAGTCTAATGGTACTTCAGTTAAAGATGCAATGCTGGATTGTTGGTGCTTCTATTGGTCAGTTCACCATATCATAAGCTCTCAAGTCTTGTTATGGATTCATTGATAAATTATTGCCTTATGATAATTGCTAATTTTTGTTGTTGTTATATACATAAGTGTTTTATGGATAAAATGCAAATCTTAAAAAAAAAACTGATAAGAAAAAAAACATGACATTTTCCACCCATGAAATTATATACAACAAAAATGCATATTTTTAATGAGCAAATCAATCAACATTTCTTACCATCTTCAACTCCAGATTTTTAAATCTATCCAGTCGACTCTTCTTCTTGTGAGGGTCATCATGAGATGTACTTGCTTCTGTAGACTGAAAGATATTAAATAATTAACACATGTAATTTCCTTCACTAAGCAAGGATTGTGAAAATCTGAAACCATTTCTCTCAAATGTTAAAGCTCAATTCCAATTTTTTACATTATACAATATTTTTTTAGAAATTGTTTCAGAACCCCTCCAGTTTTTATTTGTATACAAACATACAGTATAATTTTTCATCTATAGACCAGTTGAATGTTATTGTTAGCATTCGGGATTTTCTGCGCATGCACACTCACTGGTTGGCAAAAACACTGGTTACAGAAACGTAAAACATGTATAAAGGGCTCTCGTTAAGTCAATAAATTGGTAATAAGATCGAACTAAACATTAAAACTATTAAAATATAGTGCAAATAGATCATATTTAGTACCAAATAGATGTATACCCGGTATTCACAAATCAAATTTCCTCGTCATAAAAATACGAAGTAGTTATAACCATAGGGTAAATGTGATCGGCGGCCAATTGTATAAATCAATAAATCTGGATAACTCTTATCCAGCGGATATATTTTGGTTATCTTCAATTTTATGATAAGATAACCAAAAGGTATCCACTGGATAAGAGTTATCCAGATTTATACAATTGGCCACAGAAGACTAAATACTGACAATTCCACAAAACAAAACAATAAATTAGCTGTATTTTTTCTGATAGTAAGACTTTAATAAATTATATTTCAACAATAATAAAAATGTATTAATTTCATTATACTTGTAGCTGTTTGTGTGGATAATGTTATTTTTCATCAGCGATCGATAGTGTCAGAGGTGCATTTAATCAATTATAAAACAAAGCCCTAAAAAGCGTAATACATTACAATTTTTAAATATTGTGGTGATTTTCTTTTACATTAAATGACAATATTAATACAATTTAGCATACAAACGGAAAAACCCTGCATATTATGCAAATTAAACTGTCTTTGCATGTATATTGAAATCGCTTTACTAGTAATAGGGAGTGATAAAAATAGCATGTTCTAATAAATGTATATATTTTGTGTTTTTTTTAACGCAATAATGTTTTACCCTATTGTGATTGATTTTGTTCATGATTGGCGTTTCTTACACTGCAGTAATGTACAATATCTTTACACGTAATAGATGAGTTTACTTTTGCTGGTACCCGTAAAATACCTTATTTGCGTATTATCAGCGTATATAGCAGTAAAATGTCACAATATTTTAAATGTATAGTTATTAAACAATGTATTATTATGATTAAAATGCCGAATATATATATATAGTTCCTGTTAATCCATTTCCGACAAATGTCTTCATTTTTTTAATGTTCACATATTTTCTTGAAGCAACTGTTCAGTATTTTAGCTTTAAAATTTGGCTTAAATGACTGCTCAATATGCCAATAGAGCATGTAGATGGCATGGAGGTATCGTAACTTGTGTTTAATGACCAGACACTCGTCTGCCACATGTGGTTTATTCAGGGACCCAAGTTGTGGTCCCTGGGTTTTACTTTATGACACCATGTTTTCTTTGTAATTGTCTGGACAGTATCCGATCATAACGAGATAATCGGTTTGTGATGAACAGAGGTGCAATTAAACACCAGGATATAAAAGCTGCAACTAAGAGTGTCAAAATAAGTGTGAACAATTAAATAAAACAATTACATTTGTCAAGAGAATTTATTTAATGTGTAACGAGGTAAGTTTTTTCAGACATAAAGGTTCAAATCAGTTACCCTATGTTGCGTACAGAAAAAAGACCTATTGGTTGTTTGTTTTCATCCTTATTTGTTTTGGTTCATTAAATTTAATTTATTCTGAAAGAATTTCAATGTCCGAGATTTTTTTTAACTAAAAATGGTCGCGAAGAAGTGCCAAGTAGAGAGATTTTTGTGGTAACCACATATCAAGCTCTTAGATTGTGTTCCACTCCCGAGTTCGTTTAACCATTCCAAAGATGCATTCCCTTGCATGCTAATGTTTTATATAGACATAATTAGTAAAATTATATTTGATATTGTGCATGATTATCATTAAAAACGATGATTTTGTCAACCTTCTCTATATGCGCTTATATGAATTCCACCTCTTTTTGCCAACCAGTGGGCGGAGTCTAAACTGTGCAGGTGCGCGTGACGTCAATTGTCAGTTTTTCTATTACATAAATTCCTCTGGAAATATTGATCAAAATACAAAGAAATAGGTTAAATAATAATTATTTGGTAATTTGTAATCCACATATTATGTACGTGTTTGTAGATAAAATGTATAACATGTTTCCAAGTTGACTGACTATACTGGGATTGTTCCATATCTAAAAAGTGTATTTTGGGGGGAACTGCATGTCTTAAGATACAGTCAGAGATCTCCGGATTTATTACCAATAAAGTTATTTCAGAGGTTTTTCGATGTAATTAACAATAGCCAAATTAGTACTTTCTGTTGTTTCCCTCCGACGTCTGAATGTTCTTGATTTTGGACTGCCTGATTTGCCTTGTTATGACATTTTTTTAATGATTAAGTAAGTGTAGGGAAATATCTAATGTGAAAAAAAACAGGGTGCAGCACACTTCTCTTTTATGGTAATCCCATCCTGTTTCTCTATGTGGTCAATAAAAAAGGGAAAATCGATTGAAATGTATTTTTGCAAATATTTAATTACAAGGGAATAGACTATTATCTCAAAGTCAAACCCCTAAATTGAAGGTGTTGGAATTATCTTCTACTGGGGTATGTGCAACTTTTAGCGGATTAAAATTATTTTGAAAAACTGGATTGACCTTTTATTTACCATTTTCATGTTACATTCATGCCAAATTACATTAGCTGAACATGAAAAGGACAACTAATCGAATCATTTCCATATTTGCTCCAATCCATGTAGTTAACATGAATAAATACTATACGAATATGTGAATATGTAATATTCATTAAGAAATTGAATAATGGACATTTAACGACAAAATCAATTATTATTATACAATATTAAAAGTTACTGTCCGAAAACTCTATCCGAATTTCATACAAATAACAAAACAAGCTGCAATTCAAATTAATCAAACGGTAAATTTGTAATTAATAATGGTTAATATTAGAATAAAATATGGATAACAAATCTTACATACATGATTTATTTGTTTTATATATAACATCAAAGAAACCTTACTTATTTGTAAAATAATAACAATTTACTCACTGTCGACGCCATTTTCTAATTTCCAAGATGGCGGCACCCATTGACGTTAGCAATGAAATATTTTCGACAGATGTTCACACAAATCTTGAAAATAAAGGCAACAATTGTCATTTTATTAAAGGCCATTATGACTATATTCATTATGGTTGCAATATGTTTGATGATAGGGTACGTGTAAGCGATTCAAACCATTAAACTTATTTTAACGGTGCAACTGTTTACATATGTCGTGCGATTTGTCCTGTGTATGTGTGTTATGACATTTGGTGCATCAAGTTGTTCGTGTGATATCATTTTCGGCTGATTTGAGTGAAATTATTAAACATTTGCAGATGATATATATTCAAGATTTTACCATTACTTAATAGGATTAGGATCGTTTTAATAGGATTTTGTTAAACAATTGCCAAATATGTTCAAAAGACACACCAGTAAGGCTGAATTGGTCATTGTCGGCTCGAGTACAACTTAAATTTAACCGCGGGTACTCTTAAGTATGCTTACATGTACCCCGGTATGGTAAATATACTTTAACGTACCCTAGAAATTTAACGCTAAATCGGTTGTTGTCGGCTATTTTTTTAAATTAATAATATTTACATTTATGTCAATTTTCTGTAAAATGGCCTCTATATTATCGAAACTCATACTCAAAAAGCATGTTGATGCAGGTTTTTTTTTTATAGAAGTTTGTTTTGGGTAATCGTTAGCGCGTTTTATCACATCGGATTTTGGATGGGAATACAACTCAGGTACAGTCTAATATTGACCGGGTACGATTAAGTATATTTACCGTACCCGGGGTACATGTAAGTATACTTAAGAGTAACTGGGTACATGTAAGTTTAAAGTAGTACCCGAGCCGACAATGACCAATCGAGCACCAGTAAGCGATGATATTCTCATATATGTTCATAAGACATTGTTGATGTCATGGCCAAATATGCCCGCAAGACAATACGGATGGCGATCCCAAAAATGATGTCTGTCAATAAGATATTGCTGATGACATTTAAAAAAAAAATATTAAAAAATTGTGGATGCCATTTGCGAATATCCTCATAAAATATTGCTTATGTTATTCCCACATATGTTCACAAAACGTTGGTTATGACATTTTCAACCTGTTCATAAGACATTGCTTATGGCATTTCCAACATGTTCAAACGGCATTGCTGATGTCAATCCCAAATAAATTCATAAGATATTAATTGTTGACAACATTTCCAGAGTGTTTATCAGAAATTGCTGATGTCATACCCAAATTATATGTTCATTAGACGGTGCTTATTACATTCCCAAATAGCTTCATCATACATTATTTTATATATGTCCCAAATATGATCATTAGTTAGACATTGCTGATGTAAGTCTCAAAGAAGTTTATAATACATTGCTGATGTTGTTCCCCAAATATTTTCATAAGTTTGCAAATATATATTCTTAAGACATTTTTAATATTATTCCCTCTAAAATAAGTTTTCAAACCTTAAAACATTCTAATGCCTTTCTAACTTTGTTCATGACAAATGTTGGATTTTTATAGCAAAACAATGTTTTGATAAAATATTGTAAACATTTCCAAAATATTTTCATAAAACATAAACAGAATCTGGTCTCGGTTACTTTACTCTAGGGATGGGGTTGTGGATACCGAACTCTACAGACACTTTGCTCTTGGGTGAAACACCAGAGGACCTCAACTGGTCAGGCTGCCTGGGAGGTTCCCTCTATTCTGGACATTCAGCAAGCTCTAGTCACAATGGGGGATAAGCCTGCCAGATTTTTAAACTCTCGAGAATGGATTGGGTCTTTTGAAGTGTGCCTGTGTTTAGACTATTTTTACGACGTATGTTGAAGATTTAGTTGTTGGAAATTGCGCATTTTATATTTTGAATCTTCCAAAATATTCTGCTTGCGTAATACTTACATGTTATCTTGTTTTGCTCTAAGTGATTGTTCTTCTGCAGATAGAGTAATAAAACAAAATATGTTTTTGCTTAACACATCTTGAGCACTTGTTTGATTGAGAAACCACCAAATATTCTCAAAACCTTTAGGGATCCAATTTCCCGGTAAGATTAAGGTCAGGTTATGCCAGTGGTCACTGCAGTGATGCACTAATCCAATAAATTATAATAAAGTGTTTCTTCAAAATATAAACAATTTTATTTGGTTACCCAATTAATATGTCTTCAGAACTTGTTTATCCTATTACCTACCAAAATTTGTTTTTACTCCAATTTCAGGTCCCATGCAAAATCATTCACATCAACTCAGGTTCAGAGTTACCTCAATATTTAAATGAAATTGCTGAGCACTTCAAACAATTTGGATCTCCTATTATGATGGGCAAGTAGTTTTAGCAGTATTTAAATGTGGTGTTAAAGCACACGATTTCATACATGTTTCATAGTGCCGAACAGTGCATGTTTGTATTAACTGTAATTTTATAATGTATTCACAGAATTGTGTAAATGGTCTTTATATTTGATTACAATGCAAACTTGTAAATTCTTTTTACCACTATGATAAATGATACATTTATGAACCTTTCTTTGAGGTCAGCCAACATATACTTATTCTATATTAGGTTCAGCTGTAAATAAGCCTTTTTGAAAAATTAAACATTTAAGAATTTTTTATGCGTATACCTTCACAGGTGGTGAGAGTGACGCTTCTTCTAAAGGAATATTTGGAGTCTGTTTGGATCGTCCAGCTCTACTTATACTGGTATGGTGTAAAACATTAGCATATACTGGTATGGTGTAAAACATTAGCATATACTGGTATGGTGTAAAACATTAGCATATACTTCACTTGTTTCTTTAAATATGCAATCTTTATTCTTTGGCAGTAGACACATTTGTATGAAATGTAGCTGTCCAGGAAATCCTTGTCTTATTTTTAAGCTGCCTATGGGACTTTGATGAATGTTTCATATGTTTTAAGATTGTGATACAGTTTTTGAATGTTTCTAACAATAATAAAAAGGAAATAAGTTTAATTTTGATTTTTTTTCGGGTAAAAAACAAAGTACCTTTATAATTTGGCATTCTGATAAAAAATAAACAGTGATTACTGATAAAGAAACAAGAGATGATAGTAAAACATGTATGCTTTCCTGCTCGCAGCAAAGACGTCCTTTTGACATTGACCTTAGATCTCTTTATTTGAAAATCAAGTGTCATCCTTGTATCAGGCGATCCCAATACTAATTTACATGATTTGTGACATTCTGTAGATATTGTGTGGAAGTAAAGTTTATGTTACAACTTACAATTGACCTTAATTTTTGGCCTGTTGACCTCAAATTCTAAAGGCATCTTTCTTTCCTACCAATTAAACAGCATATGAGATGATATAGGTCAACACGTTCTCTATTTATTATGTGGAAACCAATTTCACTACATGTAAACAAGCCCTTGTGACTTTGGCATTTGGTCTGATGTCCTCAAACTTGTTAAGCATCTATCTTTGTACTCATGTTACTGCTTTACCATTTGTATGATTGAGGTCAAAGTATTCTCACGATATTGTGCAGAAATGAATTTCCTGTTACCAGCTCCTGTGACCTCGACCTTTGACCTAAAAAATCGACTCTTTCCTCCCAAGTAACCAGTAGACCAATTTAGAAATCTGAGAAGATGACATCTGATTTGTTAGATTGAAATAAAAAGGTGTCTTCTTTTTCTCCCATGTTATCACTTTACCAAGTTGCAAGTTCATAAATTAAAGTGTTCGTAAGATACAGTATCGTGCTGACCCAAGCCTCTGTGACCTTGACCTTTTACCTGTAACCTCAAAAAAGTCTTAAAAGATAGGTGTCTAACTTTCCTCCAAAGTAACATTCATACAAGCACTTGCATGATTATAGGTAAAATGTTCACATGATAGTTTGTGGGAAATACATCCTGTTAAAAGCCCTTGTGACATTGGCCTAAAATAGGCCTCTTCTATCCCCCCCTTCCCAAGTATCAATCATACAATCATGTGCATGGTTGTAGGTTAAAGTGTTCTATAGATATAGTGCAGAAAGAAACGGTCTATAGACCAACATACTGACCTTCCCATGGACAGGTTCCAAGCAATTTACCCCTGACTTGTTCAGAGTGACACAAATAAATTATCACTCCTAGCTGCAGAGGTTTCATTAAGACCTTTGAAGCGTGCAAATCACTGACACTTTGACCGACAATTTTTTTTAAACAAACAGCTGCTTTTTTAAGCTTCTGTAAAAATAAACTCACAATTCTCGTCTACTGTTTTAAATCGCTGGTTACTTGAAAACTCAATTACTGTAAACCACTATCATTAGCAATACAACAATTGTGATTGTTCATCTGTGCCTATAAATTACTTTTAATTGAATAAATAACATCTTGAGCTAAGCCATCTAGACTAAATGTATACATTTATTTATAAGGAACCTTAACTTAACTTGACATGAATTTCCTGTTCTAAACACATTTTGTGGGTACAAGTTTACATAGCTGCCATTTAAAGGGGCCTTTTCACAGATTTTTGCATTTTTTAACTTATTCATTAAATGCTTTATATTGATAAATGTAAACATTGGATCGTAAAAGCTCCAGTAAAAAATCAAGAATAAAATTTAAAAAAGGAAAAGAACATTGCCCGGAGCAGGTTTCGAACCAGTAACCCCTGGAGTCCTGCCAGAGTCCTGAAGTAAAAACGCTTTAGCCTACTGAGCTATTCCGCCGAGTACACATTCGCTACGTATTTTATACCTTATATAAGCAATCTTCGTAGTTATACAAAATTTAACGACAAAAACAGAACTCTCCAAATTATTCAATCGTTTCGCGTTGCAACGCTTTATAATTTTCAGGTTTTATAATCGTCAAAAGATGCATATAATGGCTATATTAAAGCATGGTAAATGTTCAGTATTACTGTTTCCTCACAAATATCATAACTAACACGATAATTTGCGAATCTGAAACAACTTTTTTCAATTTTGTCAATTTACCAAAGCGTGAAAAGATCCCTTTAAGTATCACAAAATACCAGTGTATTTTTATCAAAGCGTGCAAACTTTATTTCCTTCAGGATCCCCACTATTATGGTCCCACACAGAGCCGAAATTTCCTGCAGCAAAATGGTTGGGTGGCATGGCATCCCATGGAGATATTTTCACATCACACATTCTACAATCTGTGTCTACCACAATTAAAAGCAAACATGTTAACATAATGACAACATTACTTTAGTTGTTGAATATATTATGTTAGATGTTTTATTGTTATAATAAATTTACTATGCAAAACTGCATATTTGTTTTTTGTACCCTGCCTTTTGGTGCAGTTTATTTAACAGTTAAAACTAAGATTGGGATAAGTATTGTATAGACTACCGTACTTTACTATGTATAACATACAGTTTGTATCCTCCAAAGTTGAATTAAAAGAGTTGGTCCGCATATGTTACAGTACACACAGGAATCACGATTAACAACTACCAATAGTTCTTAAGTAACTGTCACAAGATGTAAAGCGAAATGGCAGGACAGCTGCTTAGCACCAGGTTAATCAGGGACCGCACTTTCATCCTTAACCCTTTCAGTGCGGGAACCGAATTTTGAAGGCCTTTGCAAACAGTTTGGATCCAGATGAGACGCCACAGAACATGGCGTCTCATCAGGATCCAAACTGTTTGCTATTCTGATAATATTCTTTGAAAAAAATCGAAGAAAATGCTAATTTTAGAAATTCAGCAGACGACATTTTAGCAGACGACCAATTTCCCAGCATGCAAAGAGTTAACTTGATTTTGGCTAAGAAGATACTTGCTTTAAACAATAAAGTGGAAAGTGATGTGCCTGACTAGCCTGTGCGGACTGCAAAATTTAATGCATTTAGCCCTGTTTTCCAGGAGCGCTGCTCATGCATCTTGAAAAACTCTTAGTTTTCTGATACTTGAAAATAATTTTTAGCTCATCTATTTTTTGAAAAAAAATTATGAGCTATTGTCATCACCTTGGCGTCGGCGTCGGCGTTGGCGTCCGGTTAAGTTTTTCGTTTAGGTCCACTTTTCTCAGAAAGTATCAATGCTATTGCATTCAAACTTGGTACACTTACTTACTATCATGAGGGGACTGGGCAGGCAAAGTTAGATAACTCTGGCGTGCATTTTGACAGAATTATGTGCCCTTTTTATACTTAAAAAATTGAAAATTTTGGTTAAGTTTTTCGTTTAGTTCCACTTTTCTCAGTAAGTATCAATGCTATTGCATTCAAACTTGGTACACTTACTTACTATCATGAGGGGACTGGGCAGGCAAAGTTAGATAACTCTGGCATGCATTTTGACAGAATTATGTGCCCTTTTTATACTTAGAAAATTGACAATTTTGGTTAAGTTTTGGGTTTAGGTCCATTTTATTCCTTAAGCATCAAAGCTATTGCTTTCATACTTGCAACACTTACTAACTATCATAAGGGGACTGTGCAGGCAAAGTAATGTAACTCTGACTGGCATTTTGACAGAATTATGTGCCCTTTTTATACTTAGAAAATTGAAAATTTGATTAAGTTTTGTGTTTAGGTCCACTTTATTCCTACAGTATCAAAGCTATTGCTTTCATACTTGCAAGAATTATGAACTATCATAAGGGGACCATGCAGGCAAAGTTATGTAACTCTGACTGGCATTTGGACGGAATTATGGGCCCTTTATACTTAGAAAATTGAAAATTTTGTTAAGATTTATGTTTTGGTCCACTTTACCCCTAAAGTATCATAGATATTGCTTTCATACTTGGAACACTCACAAACTATCATAAGGGTACAGTAAAAGGACAAGTTGCATAACTCTGGTTGTCATTGTTACGGAATTATGGCCCTTTTTTGACTTAGTAACTTTTAATATATGGTTAAATTTTGTGTTTCGATCCACTTTACTTCTTAAGTATCAAGGCTATTGCTTTCAAACTTCAAATACTTACATGCTATCATGAGGTTACTGTACCTGGCAACTTGAATTTTACTTTGACCTTTGAATGACCTTGACTCTCAAGGTCAAATTATTAAATTTTGCTAAAATTGCCATAACTTCTTTATTTATGATTAGATTTGATTGATACTTTGATGAAACTACTCTTACCTGACATACCACAATAGACTCCACCCAAACCATCCCCCGTGCCCTCCCCTGTGCCCTCCCCCCTCCCCCCCCTATTTTTTTTTTATTTTATTTATTTTTTTTTTTAAAGATCATCTCACAAATGACCACCACACCCTCACACTATACCCCCCCCCCCACCCCACCCCCCCCCCCCAATTTTTTTTTTTTTTTTAAGATCATCTCACTAATTACCATCACACCCTCACACTATACCCCCCCCCCTCCCATTTTTTTTTCAAACTGTTATATTTGAAATACCGTCCAACCATCGCACCCAAACCCCCCCCCCCCCCCCCCCATCGCCCCCCCCCCAAACCCCCCCCCCCCGATTTTTTTTTTTTTTTTTTTTTTCGCTTTTTGGAAGATAATGTAATAAATGTCCACAACCCCACACTATACACCCCTCTTCACTCCACTCCTCCCTCCTTTGTGATTGAAAATGAGAGTCCCTTCACCTTTAAAAAGAAAATAGATGAGCGGTCTGCACCCGCAAGGCGGTGCTCTTGTTATAAATTTGTGTCACAAAATTTTGCTAAAATTTTTTTTTTTTAAATACAGATGTCAGAAAATTTAGAGACACGTATGGTTGTTTGTCAATTATTATATTGAAATAAGACAATAAATCCATGTGCAATTTCTTCATTGTTTTGTACTATTCTTTCTTTGCTTTGAAATACATGCAACTTCATATCTTTGCAATCTCTTTCCTTGAATGATATTTTATTTTAACATTAAACACACTTCTTCCATAATCAATGTGAATTCTGTTGGCTGAACCTATTGTTTATAACTGGAAAACATAGTAATTTACCCGATAAAGCAAATGTTACAGTCCATTGCCCACAGGCATTCATCCATCAGGTTTTATGACCTTAATCCAGTTGTAAAAACCCTTCATCGAAGGGTCTTCTGTGAAAACTGTGCAGAAATCAGGTAAAATAGCGCTGTAAAATATATGATGTCCCAAAATTTTGTCATTACATATGGACCAAAACCTGTATGTCCGAAAATTTAGTGTCGTGAAATATAATTATTTAGGCTAAAAAAGGGGCTGTCCGAAAATTTAAATTTCCGAAAACATGAGTAATTACGGTAATGCTTAACAAGAGCACCGCCTTGCAGGTGCAGACCGCTCATCTATTTTCTTTTTAAAGGTGTAGGGACCTATCTCAATTTCAATCACAAAGGAGGGAGGGGTGGAGTGGAGAGGGGTGTATAGTGTGGGGGTTGGTCATTTATTACATTATCTTCCAAAAATGAAAAAAAAATGAAAAAAAAAAACAATATTTTTTTTTTGGGGGGGGGATTCTTTGGTGGGATGGTTGGACGGTATTTCAAAAATAAAATAATAAAAATAAATGTATGTGTTTTTTTAACCATGTTTGAAAAAAACAAGAGAAGTGTTTGTCAGAAACACAATGCCCCCTATTGCGCTGCTTTGAATTTTTTTACCTTTGACCTTGAAGGATGACCTTGACCTTGAACTTCCACCACTGAAAATGTGCAGCTTTATGAGAACGCCGCTTTGAAATATATTTTTTTTTACCTTTGACCTTGAAGGATGACCTTGACCTTGAAGGATGACCTTGACCTTGAACTTCCACCACTCAAAATGTGCAGCTTCATGATAACGCCGCTTTGAATTATTTTTTTTTGACCTTTGACATTGAAGGATGACCTTGACCTTGAAGAATAAACTTGACCTTGAACTTCCACCACTCAAAATGTGCAGCTTCATGAGAACGCCGCTTTGAAATATTATTTTTTTTACCTTTGACCTTGAAGGATGACCTTGACCTTGAAGGATGACCTGGACCTTGACCTTCCACCACTCAAAATGTGCAGCTTCATGAGAATGCCGATTTGAAATTATTATTATTTTTTTGACCTTGAAGGATGACCTTGACCTTGAACTTCCACCACTCAAAATGTGCAGCTTCATGAGAACGCTGCTTTGAAATTATTATTATATTATTTTTTTACCGTGAAGGATGACCTTGACCTTGAACTTCCACCACTCAAAATGTGCAGCTTCATGATAACGCCACTTTGAATTTTTGTATATTTTTTTTTTACCTTTGACCTTGAAGGATGACCTTGACCTTGAAGGATGACCTTGACCTTCCACCACTCAAAATGTGCAGCTTCATGATAACGCCACTTTGAACTTTTTTTTTTACCATTGACCTTGAAGGATGACCTTGACCTTGAAGAATGACCTTGACCTTCCACCACTCAAAATGTGCAGCTTCATGAGAACGCCCCTTTGATTTTTTTTTGACCTTGAAGGATATCCTTGACGGATGACCTTGACGGATGACCTTGACCTTCCACCACTCAAAATGTGCAGCTTCATGAGAACGCCGCTTTGAATTTATTTTTTTTTACCTTGAAGGATGACCTTGACCTTGAACTTCCACCACTCAAGATGTGCAGCTTCATGAGATACACATGCATGCCAAATATCAAGTTGATATCTTCAATATTTAAAAAGTTATGGCCAACGTTAAAGTTTTCGGCAGACAGACGCCATATATTTGATATTTAACCTTGAAGGATGACCTTGACCTTCACCTTTCACCACTCAAAATGTTCAGCTCCACGAGATACACATGCATGCCAAATATTAAGTTGCTATCTCCAATATTGAAAAGTTATGGCCAATGTTAAAGTTTTTGGACGGACAGACAGACACCATAAATTTGACATTTGACCTTGAAGGATGACCTTGACCTTTCACCACTCAAAATGTGCAGCTCCATGAGATACACATGCATGCAAAATATCAAGTTGCTATCTTCAAAAGTGAAAAAGTTATGGCCAATGTTAAAGTTTTTTTCAGACGGACGGACAGACTGACTGACATACTGACGGACAGTTCAACTGCTATATGCCACCCTACTGGGGGCATAAGAAGTATTTTTTTGGGATGGGGGAAGGGGGCGGGTATAGTGTAAGGGTGTGGTGGTCATTTACTAGATGATCTTTAATGAAAAAAAATAATGGGGGGGGGGGATTGAGGGGGGGGGCGTGGGGGATGGTTTTGGTGGAGTCTATTGTGGTATGTTAGGTAAGAGTTGTTTTGTCAAAGTATCAATCGAATCTAATCATAAGTAAAGAAGTTATGGCAATTTTAGCAAAATTTAATAGTTTGACCTTGAGAGTCAAGGTCATTCAAAGGTCAAGCTAAAATTCAACTTGCCAGGTACAGTACCCTTATGATAGCATGAAAGTATTTGAAGTTTAAAAGCAATAGCCTTGATACTTTAGAAGTAAAGTGGATCTAAGTGGATCTAAACACAAAATGTAACCATATATTCAAAGTAACTAAGTCAAAAAAGGGCCATAATTCCGTAAAAATGACAACCAGGGTTTTGGGTCACTGTGACCTTGACCTTTGACCTAGTGACCTCAAAATCAATAGGGGTCATCTGCGAGTCATGATCAATCTACCCATGAAGTTTCATGATCCTAGGCGTATGCGTTCTTGAGTTATCATCCTGAAACCATTTTACTATTTTGGATCACCGTGACCTTGACCTTTGACCTAGTGACCTCAAAATCAATAGGGGTCATCTGCGAGTCATGATCAATCTACCCATGAAGTTTCATGATCCTAGGCGTATGCGTTCTTGAGTTATCATCCGGAAACCATTTTACTATTTCGGGTCACCGTGACCTTGACCTTTGACCTAGTGACCTCAAAATCAATAGGGGTCATCTTCGAGTCATGATCAATGTACCTATGAAGTTTCATGATCCTAGGCCCAAGCGTTCTTGAGTTATCATCTGACAACCACCTGGTGGACGGACCGACAGACCGACCGACAGACCGACCGACCGACATGAGCAAAGCAATATACCCCCTCTTCTTCGAAGGGGGGCATAAAAAGTGGACCTAAACACAAAACTTAACCAAATTTTCAATTTTCTAAGTATAAAAAGGGCACATAATTCTGTCAAAATGTCAGTCAGAGTTACATAACTTTGCCTGCACAGTCCCCTTATGATAGTTAGTAAGTGTTGCAAGTATGAAAGCAATAGCTTTGATACTTAAGGAATAAAATGGACCTTAACACAAACTTAACAAAAAATTTCAATTTTCTAGGTATAAAAAGGGCACATAATTCTGTCAAAATGCAAGCCAGAGTTATCTAACTTTGCCTGCCCAGTCCCCTCATGATAGTAAGTAAGTGTACCAAGTTTGAATGCAATAGCATTGATACTTTATCAGAAAAGTGGACCTAAACGCAAATCTAAACCGGACGCCGACGCCAAGGTGATGACATTAGCTCATAATTTAAAAAAAAATAATAGATGAGCTAAAAACCTAAAATAGGGGCACTTTTTGATGAAAGCAAGCCAATGGCTAAACCATTATCTATTCATGAAGAAATGTCAATAGAACTTGTCCTTTTTTTCTCTAATTTTGAACTGAACGTTGGCAATTAATTTTGTTATCTTAACTTTTACTTTACAATGCCTCACTTTAAGTGGCTACAATCAAAACCGTATTAACTCTGATTAGTGTAAAATACATGTACAGTAGTTTTGTGCTCAGTATTGACAATGTTGGCTGCCTAGCTGCTAATGCCACAATTCTTCTTCAAAGCAAAAATAGCAAACAATGCAATGTTTTTGGAAACACTAGAAAATATAAAGCACTTATCTTTACCTTTTATTACATACAAAACAACACAATTATCCAATTCAA
This sequence comes from Dreissena polymorpha, assembly GCF_020536995.1. Lineage (NCBI taxonomy): Eukaryota > Metazoa > Mollusca > Bivalvia > Myida > Dreissenidae > Dreissena > Dreissena polymorpha. Next base: position 27,251,995 of record NC_068365.1, on the reverse strand, counting down.
AATATATCAGCATTAATCAAATAAAAATCATGTCCTTTGAAAAAAGGCATTGAAAACATTTATAATTAAGTTGTTATCCTACAAAGCTACCCACAGGAAATCTAGTATTTCAAAATGTGAATACTATTGAATTCATGTTTATCTCATAATGTTTGTACGAAGGTGGTAAATCACAGATACCCCTAATGCCACATACTTTGTCAACCTATATATCACCAATTACATTCATCATGTACACAAGCAAAGGAAGAAACTATGGCAACTGCTTGACCTCCCTACATAAGATACAATATTTTCAAACTCAACACTTCATAAGGAACTAGGCTGAATATATCAATTCTGCTTCCACCGCATGTGTAGAACAAGTTCCACTGCCATCCCTTTATTAATGTTGGTAACTCATTTGGCTTACATCTTATTCATAACCCTTTTAGACACTAGTTCTGTTTCATTCAATTGATAGCCACCTGTTATTTTCTATTGAACTGCCGAGCACAAGATACATTCCTGCAACTTTTTAGACACCAATCCCTCTCCATTTCTTAGTCACACTTTCCCGTGACTGTCTAGACAACAGTTTAGTTAATTTTTTTTACACATCTTCCATTCCTATCAGCACAAGTTTGACCCTTTAAGCATGAGTTCCATTCCTATCAGAATAATTCCATTCCAATCGGCACAAGTTCCATTCCAAACGGCAGACATTCCATTCCAATCAGTAACAAGTTCCATTTCTACCATTTGTAAGGCACAGGTCATTGCCAATCCTATAGCTGGTTGGGCACCATCTCTGTTCGTGGTATGAGCCCCAGGATCTGCAGACACACAGAGGCCGCCTGAGCCTTGGCCAGCTTCTTGTTGTTGCTTGTGATGGAGGGCTGATAGTCTGTGCCATTCACATGCACCTGTAACATCATGGGATATACATTTGTAATGATAGTCTGTGCCATTCACGTGCACCTGTAACATCATGGGATATACATTTGTAATGATAGTCTGTGCCATTCACATGCACCTGTAACATGGGATATACATTTGTAATGATAGTCTGTGCCATTCACGTGCACCTGTAACATCATGGGATATACATTTGTAATGATAGTCTGTGCCATTCACTTGCACCTGTAACATCATGGGATATACATTTGTAATGATAGTCTGTGCCATTCACGTGCACCTGTAACACCATGGGATATACATTTGTAATGATAGTCTGTGCCATTCACATGCACCTGTAACATCATGGGATATACATTTGTAATGATAGTCTGTGCCATTCACATGCACCTGTAACACCATGGGATATACATTTGTAATGATAGTCTGTGCCATTCACATGCACCTGTAACACCATGGGATATACATTTGTAATGATAGTCTGTGCCATTCACGTGCACCTGTAACACCATGGGATATACATTTGTAATGATAGTCTGTGCCATTCACGTGCACCTGTAACATCATGGGATATACATTTGTAATGATAGTCTGTGCCATTCACATGCACCTGTAACATCATGGGATATACATTTGTAATGATAGTCTGTGCCATTCACATGCACCTGTAACATCATGGGATATACATTTGTAATGATAGTCTGTGCCATTCACATGCACCTGTAACATCATGGGATATACATTTGTAATGATAGTCTGTGCCATTCACATGCACCTGTAACATCATGGGATATACATTTGTAATGATAGTCTGTGCCATTCACGTGCACCTGTAACATCATGGGATATACATTTGTAATGATAGTCTGTGCCATTCACATGCACCTGTAACATCATGGGATATACATTTGTAATGATAGTCTGTGCCATTCACATGCACCTGTAACATCATGGGATATACATTTGTAATGATAGTCTGTGCCATTCACATGCACCTGTAACATCATGGGATATACATTTGTAATGAACTTTTCACTATGGTACACTTTGTTTTGAAAAAAATAATTAAGCTGCAATATTGTATTTACAAGAAAGTCGTTTTTCAGCCCTGAAAAACCAATATTGCCAGTTATTTTCAAAATAATCTGAAAACTAAATGCAATGTGTGTGTGTGGTTTGGTCTTTCCTTTCATATCAGTGGCATCATTAAGGTGTACTTGCCTCAGGAATATCAGTTCACATCTTGAACAGACCTTACTACATGATTTTCATTTTACTGCTTTGTTTTTTCACCAATTGACCACAATAGCCCAACAGTTCACCAAACGGAATGCAAAAGAATCTGCCCCTTGAGGTGAATCCAAGCCTTGGGTAGCCCAGCATACCTTAAATAGAAAGTCCCTCATATGCGAGGGCCCACTCTCGTGTATCATGTCGTATCTCGGAGCTCCCCACTTCCTCTTGTTACACAGTTCCCCCAATGCAGACACAGGGTGTTTGCCTGCAATGAAACCCATACCAAGTGTTAATAGGAGATATGTGGACTTAGTTTAAGTCAAATATTATTGGTGTGTGGTTGTACCAATTTTGATTATTTAGTACCATATACTTCTGCAATTAATTAGCATAATCCTGAAGTCTGTAAATGGTTGTTTAGTTAACTCCACAATGGTAAGGAATTAATATGAGCATACATATAAGTGGTTTCCTATCTATGTCTAGTAGAATGTGTTGTTTACTGTATGCACATTATATTAACATCAAACAAACAAAATATGAAGTCCACAGGTCAATCATATGTTTCTAAATTACTTATATAAATTAATACATCTTGTCTAAAAAATCTATATAATTCTTTACGAAATCTATAGAAAGCACTAAGACCCAATTTTTCCCCCGGACATTTTGAAAATCTGCAAAAAAGTTATCACAATTTATACATCCATCTTTCAAATGATTCATACCACAAGAATCATGCATATACACGTACAATTAACCTGAATGTCTGTACCTGAGAGGTCTTTAACCACTGGAGCCTTGGCAGCTGGCTTCTTTCCTTCTCCTTCTGTTACCAAGCCTAAAAAAAGTGAATTTGGGGTCCTGGTAAATCGAAGACCTTTCGACATATTTAAGTGTGGATTTTTTTTTTAAACAAATCAGACATTCCAAAACTTAACAAAACACCTGAAATAACTTAAACATAAAAGTTAATGCTAACCACTTGCATTCCTTCTTAAAATGTTATGCAATTCTACAGTATTGAGTAGGACTGGCCCCTGGACCTTTATTTAGCAATAAAACAGGTCCCTAGACCTTTATTCACCAAAATGTTCCTCAGACTACAGAATATTCTTAAAATCCTGATTATTCTATACTGTTTAATGCACATTTGTTGATGCTTACTTGTCATTCACCACCTCTAATTAAAATATTTTTCATTGCAAACAATTTGATGCAAAGATAAGAAACATTTGTACAATTGTAATATGCAAACTCTGATGTCATTTTCCTCGAGTCTAAGTCTATTGTTTATACTTACATCCAAGTTTGTGTTTGGGAATACGGACCTAGTGCAACTAATCTGAATGTGGCATACAAGTAGTTTAAAAAAAACAACATTTTGTACCAACACTTTTTGTTAATAAACGTAACTACCACATAAAATATAAATTTTGAAAAAAAAGGTTGTCCTGACTATGGCTATGACTTAACATAGCAGATCTCGTTATTAAAGTAGCAATCTAAAACAGACACCAAGGCAAGGCAAAGCATGTTTTTCTGACTGGTCAATTGTCTGATAGTACCATCAGCCCCCGCCCAATTGTTTAAAATTTGACCTCCTCTGAGAAAACTGGGCTTAATGCATGTGCATGACCTGTTGTCACAGTTTAGCCTGTGCAGTTTGCACTGGCTTATCAGGGACGACACTTTCCAGTTTAATGGTATTTTCCCCTTAAAACTTGGTCTCTTCTTAGCGAAAATCAAATTCATGTGAAAAGTATCATCCCTGATTAGCATGTGCAGACTGCACAGGCTAATCTGGGACGACACGTTACGCTCAAGCATGAAAAACCGATTTTCCCACAATGAAGCTAAAATGTCTACCCTTGGCAACTGCTATACCTTTTCTGTCAACCTTGAAGTCCAGCATGAGTGGTTCCTTCTGCCCCTCGTTGTTCTTGCCAAGTCCCTCTCCCTGCTTCCAACCCATCTTCTGCAGCAGGTACATCCCTATCCCTCCCCTCACGGGCGCTGCGCTCGTGAACACGTCCTGAAGATATCCATGAACTCTGTCATAGGCTTGAGCTTAGAATTTTACTCTGACAAAAACTGGAAATCCTTGCGACAGTTTTATTTCATTTGAGGTAAATATTTACATGCCAAAATGCAATCGATTTTTCCACACCCAAAAAATGATTGCTACGTACAGTAAATATTTTTGTATGTTTATTTACATGCATAATTACAATAGAAACCTTCTATTACAACTTGTTGTTTTTTTTATTGATATAAGCATGTTTAAATACTATGTGTGGCATAAAATGTACAATGGATTTAAATTTTCTATGATTTCAATAACAACACTGTTAGAATATTAAATACTTCACATGCCTTTTGAAATTGAGATTGATCATAGACCTTTAATCAATTCACTCAACAGGCCCAATAATAATGCACAATATCGAATTTAAGAAGAGTTTCAACCAAAACCTCTTTTTACCCAGAAATAGCAGATATACCCTAAGAAAACTTTTTAAATTAAAGGCTTAAGTTGACTTTTTCTTAATTTTTTTTTTAACTAAGAGCTCCACTGTACCCAAGAAACTTTTAATCCAATCTTATTTCAAATTTAAAACAAAATATTTTGCCTGACAAACCAGCAGAAAACGCAATAACACTTTGTACATGTTTATAAGAGTAGATTTTTGAAAGAAGTGTAATCAAGGGTATATACTGCTATTTCCACTTACCCCTCTGTGTGTTCCGGACAGATCAGACATGGGGAATTATGTCTGCTGCTAATGCGCCCTGTCCATGAAGCCGGACATGCTCAACTGTACAAAGTCATCAAGGGCCTACAAGGTCAGGAGCAGAAGCAATACTGAACTAAGTGCACTTGATACTTGGTTACACTTAGATCAGTTTTGCTGCCAGCCCTGAGGTTTGTGATCTCTAAGACAATGTATGGTCAGAAGGTTCTGCCATGTGCTTGCAATTGTTTGGCTTTCTTAGAAACAGGTGCAATTTAAATTATTATGCTTAGCTCTTTTTAACCCTTTCAGTGCGGGAACCGAAATTTGAAGGCCTTTGCAAACAGTTTGGATCAAGATGAGACGCCACAGAACATGGTGTCTCATCTGGATCCAAACTGTTTGCTATTCTGATAGTATTTTTTGAAAAAAAATCAAAGAAATGCTAATTGTAGAAATTCAGCAGACGACATTTTAGCAGACGACAAATTTCCCAGCATGCAAAGGGTTATGATTGTAAAGGCAATAAAAAATATCAGCATCACATGGCAAGACAAGCTGTATACATTATCTTAGAATCACTTAAATCAGCCTCATGTTGCATGTTCATGTACCAATCGATTGTTAAAAATGGAATTTGGTTGTACGCCTGTAATTTTTTAAGAGCTCCTGAAATAAAAGAACTCCATAAAGAGCCCACATTATCTCTCAAGAAACTGACATCATTCCCGTACAGATGTAACATGTATTTTTATTTGATTCATGCTCTAACTAAATCAATGTGTGTGTATTGTGTCAATTATAAACAAGAGTACCATGCTGGACCTGAGTTGCTCACCTAAGTTTGAGGTAAACCTATAATCAAAACTGGACTAAGTGACATAGTTTTTGGACACACATGACTTGGCTTAAGTATTGTCAAAATTAATATTTTATCAAAATTGTGTTACAAATGTAGCTTCTGTAGTAGTCACGAGTTTTTTTTATAAAATTTAAACAGATGGCCTAGTTTTAGAACGCACTTGACCCTGATTTGAACTGAGCCACATTTTGTCAAGATTGAGTCATGAAACAGAAAGCATGAATTAGCTTCGTTTCAGGACTAGTATTAGACCAGGAGTTCAGACCAAGTTTCTTGTAGATTGGGGGTAAAAATAAGACTTCTAACAGGTAGCCATATATAAAACAATGCCCTGGCCCCTGGTGGCCATCTTTTCAATGAAACAAACCATTTTCAAATTTAACTGAGCTATCATTAGATAAAATGTCCTGACCAAGTTTCATGAAGATTGGATCACAAATATGACTTGTAGAGTAATCCTAGGTGTCGCTATAGCCATGTAAGGAAACAAAGTTTTAGACACTTAATAAACTATTAACAAGCATGAATCAAGCACAAATAAATGTTACATATGTACGGTAAATTGAAGCTGTATGTTTAGAGATAATAAGGCTCTTGTCACAAACTGATCGGAGTGTCTCGACAGTTGTTCTGGGAATGCCTCGAATTCTGCAAATAAAATGCAAGTGATTCCAATTTAGAGATGTCTGCTTGTATATACAAGATTAATGAAATTATTCAGATGATACGAGTCCAGTAGGAAAATCAAAGATGGAGAATTGGGAAGAAACTGCAGTTTCGGAAAATGAATTATACGTATGGATTATCTCTGATAAAATTTTAGTACAAACATAATCAAAGGACAAAAAAATAATGAATTTCATTGTTCTAACAAGAAACAGTCGGAGACAGGTGATGCTCCCCAAAGTTTTTTTTGTCACAATATTGCACTTTATATTCAGGCCCCGTGTTCACAAAACGATTTTGCAATCAAAAATCGATTTTAACTGACATCGATTTTCATTTTTGCCTATCAACTACAATGGAAATCCATTTTCTATGACAAGCAAAATCGATTTTCGATTGCAAAAAATGTTTTGTGAACACGGGGCCAGATAAAAGAAAACGTCTTGAGGGGCATAACTTTGGGCAAAATAATACAATTGATGGTTTAACAACTTAAAAATTTCAAAGGGGCCATAACTCTCTAAATAAATAAACTAACCATAACCCACAAATAACATGCGCATCTCCTCAAGGTAGTTAAGCTTCCCATAAAGCTTAATTGAATTCCAGTCAGTAGTTGGGGAGAAATAGCCCGGACAAGAATTGCACTATATGTACAGTTTATAGAAAATTTCAAAGGGCCATAACTCTGTGAAAAATCATCCGACCATAACCGTCTTATAATATGCACATCTCCTCTTGGTAGTGAAGCTTCCCATAAAGTTTCATTGAATTCCGGTCATTAATTGCTGAGAAATTGCCCGGACAAAAATTGTGCATGGACGTACACACGGACGGACGGACGAAGCGGCGACTATATGCTCCCCCCAATTTTTTTTTGGGGTAAGCATAATAAAGGAGTAAGAGTTATGGTTCTAGTGCACTAAACATACTCCTTCATGAGATCTACCTTCCTATTAAATTTCAAGTTGATAACTCTTTTAGTTGTTGCCATGTGCTCCAATAAATTCAAGCACACAAATTAGCAAAGGGCAATAACTATACAAATAGTGTAGCTAGAGTTTTTTTTTGTTCACTGCACTTTTCCTGATTGAGATCTACATAACAATGAAATTCCTATTAGTCAAGCATTCTTCATATTCCAACAGAGATTATCAGCTGTTTGGGGAAATCATACCCATGTGATATTATAGACTTTTCTATATCCTTGCGACTTTAAAAATGTATTTACAAGCAGGCAAGTCTAAACAAGAATCACAAATAGATTCACATAAGTTAATACCACAGCACCTTGCCCCACACAGTACCTTTTTCACCCAGGCCTGTCGCTTCTTGTCACCCATGAGCTCTTCAGGAGACAGGATATTGGCCCCTGTGCTCCCTATAAACTTCCCCGGAAGGTTCTTTGACTGGGCCCACTGGCTTGCCTTATAATTAACACGGCATATTGTTAATACAGATGCCACAAAACTCTTCAGACAATCTAACAATTTTTTTTTTAAGTTGTGCAAACATTTGAGATATTCTCACCTAAAAGCATGTGTTTCTCATAAGATAGACCAAACAATTGACAAGATTATTACAAAGTCAGACAATTTCACCATGTTTCTGACAGATTCTCAGCAGTAATTACAGAATTTTTATTTACACCTTGCATTTTTTTACACTACATATTTAATAAAACAAACTAAGAACTGTATTGATTTCATTGACAATCTATTGTATCGACAGCATACATTTAAAGATCAAGGTTTTCATTTTTTATATAAAGCACACATTTTATTTCCTCACCTTACTTAAGTAAAGTTTGTTTCATAATTTGAAGATCCGGCCATAAATAATATTATAGATATAAATTTAATTGATCATAAACAAATACATGTATTAACAAAGTGCAAGTTCAGCTGCCGCAGCAGGAGATAAACGTTTTTTATACCATAAAATTGTTTTTTGTGTGCAAAGAACCAATTGCAAACAAGATGTGTTTGTGAAACACTATGTCCCCATATATTTGACCTTTGACCTTGAAGGATGACTTTGAGCTTTCACCACTCAAAATTTTCACCACTCAAAATGTGCAGCTCCATAAGATACACATGCATGCCAAATATCAAGTTGCTATCTTCAATATTGCAAAAGTGTACATTAAATGAGCGACTTTGACCCATGTATTTGACCTTGAAGGATGACCTTGACCTTTCACCTCTCAAAATGTGCAGCTCCATGAGATACACATGCATGCCAATTATGATGTTGCTATCTTCAATATTGTAAAAGATATGGCAAATGTTCAAGTTTGACGCAAACAAACAACACACATACCACACTTTCTAATACACATATTTTACTGGGGTGAAAATCCTGCCAGAGGACTGTAAACAACACTTATGCTTTATCCCAAAGGTATGTAAATCCTTGAGAATATTGTACATCTGCAACTGGTGCAGGCGCAAAACTGCTCCATTTGCAGATGCATTATTTTGAAACCAAATGACAGTTGACTGTCTAAAAATTTTAATAGTATATGATCTCAATATTATGAACAGAGATAATATATAAGAATAGCAGATTGAGCTGGTTTACCTTGCTTTGAGCCTGGCTCAAAATCATTTTAGCCCTGATATCATTCGGATTCTCCTGTAGTTTCCTCACTGCATTCAACCGTTCAGACACAATAGCACTAATATCTACTGGCTGAAAAACAAAACAAAATATAGTTAACAAATACATGTCTCCTTCTGGTCTGTATTAACATTATTATAACCACCGGATTTACACTGAATGATCATCTCACAATGTTTATGTTCCTTTCATGTTAAGAAGCATTCCTGCACATGGAAATGTTATGGCTAATGAACTGAATAGACATTTTAAGTGCTTCAAAAGCTATCTATCCAGCTGTATGAGATGAAAAATTTGAAAATATAAGGTAAAAACACACACAATTATTATCAATTTTAAAATATTTGTAACAAAAATAAAATAAACATTTCAAAATTTTAGGATAAGGGCCCTATCAATAGAATAATGGAAACATAGCTAAAGTATACATGATGATCATAATTTACACTTGGATATCAAAACATTATGCATAGTTGGATAATGGAACAGATACATTTGACTATAATCAGATTAACTAATATGAAAATAAAAATCATAATCATCAAAAAAACTGACATATCACCTCAACAGGTGGTTCTTCAAACACTTTGACTTCAGGAGGCGGGGGTGGGGGAGGCAGAATTGCCGCAAATCCACCAACAGAGGGAGGAGGGACACCAACAGGCATTGGAGTGACCTTGGGTTCAGGCTCTACTGGTACCCACTCTTTGTCTCTATGCTGGGAACCGCTGGAGACAGGAAATGTTAGGCGGAGCGTGGCAGCATTCGTAAGCCTCTCCTGAGGAGTCACCACTGGTAGGGTCTTGGCATTCTGGCAATGGACAGATATGGAAACTGTCTTATCAAAAGCTTACAACAAATTTTAATAATGACTGAAATTTTAAGCTCACAACAATAATACAATGAAGAGAATATGTTTTTTATACAAAGGCCAAGTGAAGGAATAACATAAAATGAACAGAACAAGACTATTATCAAGCAATATTGTCCCCTACCGGTGAAACTCCACCATTGTCAGATTTTTTTATATTTGTTGCCATAGCAACCAGAATTTTTGACGTAGGAACAAAATGAAATGATGTGCATAATCTCCATATTGCCATCTAACCATGTTTCAAGTTTCATGAAAAAATATTAAGAACTTTTAAAGTTATCGATCCAGAAAAGTGTGACAGACTGACTGACTGACTAACTGACTGACCTACTGACGGACACACAGAGTGCAAACCATAAGTCCCCTCCGGTTTCACCGGTAGGGGACAATAACTAAACAAGACCTGTTTTTGTGAAACACAATTCCCCCTACTGCATAAAAAACCTCCGGCAAACGGTAATTATAGAGAAAATGTCTAAGTACAAGGACAATAACTTTGCCAAAAAAAGAATGGACCTGAATAAAACTCACACTTCATCTGTAACTCATGTAGGTTGACTCACATACCTAAAATCAGCTCAATATCTTAAAGCATTTCTTAAAAAAAATAATCCGGAAAACAGAATGCCAGACAGACAGATGGCTTTATGCCATCCTACCCGGGGCATAAAAAACACTTATCATATAGTTCTTATCACATATTTAGGGATTAAACTTTGTCTTAAAGTGAATTGAAATTTGAATTTGTCTTAAAATGTTTTACAAAATGACTCCAGAGTTTTTACACAGAATGTGTGGGATCACTAGCAAATAGCCTATTAATTTTGCTCAGGGCACCTGTAATTTTCAACAATTTCTGTCCTCAGTATTAAAAGTTTTCAATTAACAAGGTGACTAACATGAGGTAAAAAATGTAAGTTTTAACCCTGATTTTGAAGGGGCAAGATCTCTTAGCCACTTCGTATATGAATAATGCCCCTTTTCTTAAAATGTGACACATCTGGGCTTAGTTTTAAACTGCCACTATCATGAGAGAATGTTTGGTTAATACCAGTAAAACTATCATAGTTTCCAATTCAAAATTAACATAACAATTTCTCTCAGGAGCAAAGTGAAAAAGGGCTATATGCAACCAACAAAACCAGAGTAACTTGCAGTCTGTTTAGGTTTTAACCCTTTCAGTGCGGGAACCGAATTTTGAAGGCCTTTGCAAACAGTTTGGATCCAGATGAGACGCAACAGAACGTGGCGTCTCATCAGGATCCATACTGTTTTCTATTCTGATAATATTCTTTGAAAAAAATCGAAGAAAATGCTTATTTTAGAAATTCAGCAGACGACATTTTAGCAGACGACAAATTTCCCAGCATGCAAAGGGTTAATCTTTTTGCTGCTCATTAATACTTTACAATTGGAAATAAAGCTTTATAAAGTTTATTTTAGTAAGAAAGGTCTTAAATTAGATTTTCTAAAGGACTACAAACTGGGTCAAAGTGCGTTTCTGAGCAGTAAAGAGTTAATGTATAAGATAGCTTGCCACTCACTGGAATATCAAACTTGATAGCAGGCCCCGCCTCCTTGACCTTGAAGGGGTGGTGAAAGTCATCTTCATCCCCTGAGCGCGCAGGCTCCTCTGAGGACGATGACTCGTATCCCTGGTCGTAGCGGAACTTCTTACGCTCCTGCTCCTTCTGCTGGATCTTCTTGCAGTATTCTGGGGGCAGAGATTCAGGAAAAAACCATGAGTGATGTAAAACAATAAGCACCACCAATACAAGACATGTGTTCGTCAGAAACACAATGCCCCCTACTGCGCCGCTTTGAAATAAAATTTCTATTTATCATTTGGCAGGTATAGAAATAATCTCCCTTTAAAGCTTATTACTTCCTTTGGATTTTTGTCCAATCCATCGGGGGGGGGGACATAAGTCCACAGGTATGTAATGAACCCTACCATTCACAAATTAGTACAGGAAAGAAATGATAATTATATTATAAAAAAAAAACTTTGACAAATCATTTGAGTTATAAATAATCAAAATAGACAAGAAAAATGTGTTTGTCAGAAACACTATGTCCCCTTCTGCGCCGCTTTGTTTTTTTTATTTGTTTGACCTTTGACCTTGAAGGATGACCTTGAACTTTCACCACTCAAAATGTGCGGCTCCATGAGATACACATGCATGCCAAATATCAAGTTGGTATCTTCAATACTTCATGAGATACACATGCATGACAAATATAAGGTTGGTATCTTCAATATTGCCAAAGTATTCATAAAATGAGCAGTTTTGGCCACATATATATAACCTCTGACCTTGAAGGATGACCTTGACCTTTCACCACTCAAAATGTGCGGCTCCATGAGATACACATGCATGCCAAATATCAAGTTGGTATCTTCAATACTTCATGAGATACACATGCATGACAAATATAAGGTTGGTATCTTCAATATTGCCAAAGTATTCATAAAATGAGCAGTTTTGGCCACATATATTTAACCTCTGACCTTGAAGGATGACCTTGACCTTTCACCACTCAAAATGTGCCGCTCCATGAGATACAGATGCATGCCAAATATCAAGTTGCTATCTTGAATATTGAAAAAGTTATTGCAAATGTTATAGTTGGAGCAAACAGACCAACGTACAGACCAACAGACAGGGCAAAAACTATATGTCCCCCACTATAGTGGGTGGGGGACATAAAAATCTGTACAGTAACTGTGAACAGAACTTAAATTCTTGGTAAGGAAATATATAATCTGAGATTTATATTTATATAAATTACTACACTTGAAAATAATTGTCTCTAACAAATCTCTATTTTTAGAAGCAAATAATTAAAAGCCACTACCGTGACTGTAGATTCACCACTCAAAATGTGCAGCCCATGACATACACATGCATACCAAATATCAAGTTGCTATGTTCAATATTGAATAATTATCTTCCTTTAAAGCTTATTACTTCCCTTGGATTTGTATTTTTGACCTTAGACCTAGAAGGATGACCTTGAGCTTTTACCACGATGTGTTTGTCAGAAATACAATGCCGCCTACTGCGCCGCTTTGATTTATTTAACAAAAATATATAATTTGGCGGTCAGATAATTATGTCCATTTAAAGCTTATTACTTCCCTTGGATTTGTTTTTTCAACCCCGTGACCTAGTTTTTGACCCGGCATGGCCCGTATTCGAACTTGACCTAGATATTGTCTAGATACAACTTCTCACCAAGTTTGGTAAAGATCGGATGAAAACTATTTGAAATAGAGAATAAACGAAAAGTGTGACAGACTGACAGACAGACTTACAGACAGACTAACAGACGGACAGTGGGAAAACTATATACCCCCTTTTCTTCGAAAGAGGGCATAAAAAGGCCACCAGCCGTTCACTTGTAAATTTAAGCCCAGCTCTGCAAAAACAGGGCTTACTGCATCCCAAACAACACAGGCCAATCTGGGACAACACTTTACGCACATGCAGTACACCATGTTATCCTAAAGAGTTGCTCATTTTTGTGCTCAATTCATTTGAAAATTTTGGCTTGCTGAGTCAAGTGCAAATTTGATTAATATAGCAGAGCTCCAGATAAGGGTCGCATTTTTGTAATTACGAATTATTTTCAAGTCCGTTACGCTTTTATTTTAAAAGCTTGTCGTACCATTAAGAATGACACAATCAAGTTACGAATATTATTTAACATCTGTTCGAATTGATTTTTATTGAGTTCTTTTCGCGTATTAAAAAAAATATTTTCAGTACTCATATAGAATGGTTATCGGGTTTGTTTAACAAAACGCATTTTTTCCAATAAAAGCGGCGTGTTCTGTCAAAAAACAATGGCGGCGCCCAGAGAGCGTCCTAAAAAACTGCAAAGCGTGCAAAAACACATTTTAAGATATTGTACTCAAAGTTAGCCAAAGTTAAATGTTAAGAAAGACATTACAGAAAAGATCTTTTACCATGATCATGTTGTATGTTAAGTTGCCCACACAGTCGGAAAAGCTAAAAAAATGCGACACGACGGGTCCAAACTTAAACAAAAAAAAACATTGAACGAGTGGAAGGGACAATTCCCGTGGCTAATCGTTGAAAAGATTGAAGGGGAGACCAGTTTTAATTGTGAAATATGTAAAAATTCATCGAAGGCATGCAATCTAAGTACAGTTTGGGCATATGAAGGTATTTGAAAAATAAAATTGTATAATACTGAATAGACACTGTTGAACTCGTATAAATAAAGTTGCTAGTATGTTTATTTTGATTTTTTGCATGAAAGTAACCATTATTATTTATTTTTAGGTCATTTAGAAAAGTTAAGAATTATTTTCCAAAACTTGTATTAAGTTATTAGTCTATTCCAACAGTACTTCTTTTAAAAAACAATTAAAGGATAATTGTGATGATATTATGTCTTCTGGTAACCTTCCTTGTGGGTTCTGTTCGGCAAAACACAAATACAAAAGAGTCCATATAAATTCTTCTTTTTTTTCAGAAATGTGTTAAAAGAACCAACCCAAGTGGCCAATTGGTTACAGAGTAGTTAAAGTGAATTGTAAACTATAACAATAACAGACTATGATGTCCAATGCCAACTCATCAGAGAATCTTAATCTTGAACACAAAATGCTCAAGGGAGCTATTAGCTGAACAATCTTTTGAGCTCTGAACAATCTGTATTAGTGGTGTGAAAATGTTGTGATGGTCCTACCTGTTAACTCTTCCACTGACTTCCCCCCAGCCTTGACTGTGACATCCAGCTTGACTCCCACTGCTTGGGCATTGTTCAGTGCATTTGCCCTGAAAAATCAATGGGTTAAAAATTACTATGGATTATATTGAGAACTAGCAATTACTAGAACTGCACCATATCAAAAATTCTATATTAATTTGCTTTGGCCAAATTTTATCTAAATTTGTTTAAATCATGAATACTTTCAAAAGCGAAGAATGTAGCAGTTAAAATGTATTTATTGTACACAAGTTATTCTGATTTGCAAAGCTGGCAAACAAGTGAGATCACGGATATCTTTAAGACATAAGACGTTAAATTAATCAGCCAAAAGTGTTTGTTTACAGATACTAAAGCTTTTGATAATGCTTTTTGAAGATATGGGCTCTGGATTAACTAACTTACATGGCAATCTCCCGCAGTTTAGCCTTGTCAATCTTCAAACGAAGATCTTCCTTTCGTTTCTTTTCCTTGTCTGGACTTTTGCTTCGAGAACGGTGACGATTCCTTAAATTAGCAAAATATGCAGCATCAATGCCACTGTTGCATGGCAAACTGAATATGTTAGCCCCCCCCCTCCCCTCTCCCCTATAAAGTTGCATAATCAACTCAGTTTATTGTAAATCTGTAGAAGACAAAAAATTCGAATTATTATACAGAATTATAAATTATAAAATAATACAGTTTTGATATGAGCTTTTTTAAACAGGTACGTTTCAACTAATGATCAACTAAGCCAAATAATATTTTTATTAGCACGTAATGCTTTGATTTGTAAATAAATACCATATCCTTCTTTATTAATACTTTTCCCATGTGTGCAGTGCTTTTCCTGAATAGACCTTCATCAAATGAATTATGTTTAACACTCACTTTTCTTTTGAAAACTTGAAGGCATCAAAATCTCCATATTTACTTCGCCAAAATCGGTCAGGGCTTTTGCTCTTTGATCTTTTACTTTTTGACCGTGACCTGCGATGTCGTGATTTATCTTTTGACTTTGACCTGTGATCTCTTGACTTTGCTGATCTAGATCTACGACTTCTTGACCTGGAACGCTGACCCTTTGACCTTGACCTTCTACCTCTTGATTTTGACCTCTTATCCCTGGATTTTGACCTCCTCTTTTCTCTGGATTTTGACCTCCTCTTATCCCTGGATTTTGACCGTCTAGACCCTGTCCCTCTACCGTGTGACCTTGATCGTTTCGACCTTGACCTTTCCTTGGATCCTGATCTATGTCGTGACCTTTCTTTGGAACGTGACCGTGACCTTTTGCTTCGCTTAGGCGATCGAGATCTACAAACAAACAGTGTAATTAAACAAGAGGGCCAAGATGGCCCTAGTTCGCTCACCTGAGAGGAGTCGTTTCATTCAATCTTTACCAAATGTCAAACTTGACCTAGATATTGTCCAGACAAACATTCTGGTCAAGTTTCATCATTATTTCATCTGCGAGTCATGATCAATGTACCTATGAAGTTTCATGATCCTAGGCGTAAGCATTCTTGAGTTATCATCCGGAAACCATTTTTCTAAGTTAAGTCATCGTGACCTTGACAGCCATTGTGTGAATACGTTTTTTGGCACTGTGACCTTGACCTTTGACCTAGTGACCTGATTATCAATAGGGGTCATCTGCAAGTCATGATCAATATACCTATAAAGTTTCATGAACCTAGGCATAAGCTTGATTTATCCTCCAGAAACCATTTTACTATTTCAGGTCACAGTGACCTTGACCTTTGACCTAGTGACCTCAAAATCAATAGGGGTCATCTGCGAGTCATGATCATTGTACCTATGAAGTTTCATGATCTTAGGCATAAGCGTTCTTGAGTTATCATCCATAAACAATTTTACTATTTCAGGTCACCGTGACCTTTGACCTAGTGACCTGAAAATCAATAGGGGTCATCTTCGAGTCATGATCAATGTATCTATGAAGTTTCATGATCCTAGGCATAAGCCTTCTTGAGTTATCATCTGGAAACCATTTTACTATTTTGGGTCACCGTGACCTTGACCTTTAACCTAGTGACCTGAAAATCAATAGGGGTCATCTACAAGTCATGATCAATGTACCTATGAAGTTTTATGATCCTAGGCCTAAGCGTTCTTGAGTTATCATACGGAAACCATTTTAGTTACTATTTCAGGTCATCGTGACCTTGACCTTTGACCTAGTGACCAGAAAATCAATAGGGGTCATCTACGAGTTATGATCAATGTACCTATGAAGTTTAATGATCCTAGGCCTAAGCGTTCTTGAGTTATCATACGGAAACCATTTTACTATTTTGGGTCACCGGTACCTTGACCTTTGACCAAGTGACCTGAAAATCAATAGGGGTTATCTGCGAGTCATGATCAATGTATCTATGAAGTTTCATGATCCTGGGCATAAGCGTTCTTGAGTTATCATCTGGAAACCATTTTACTATTTTGGGTCACCATGACCTTGACCTTTGACCTGGTGACCTGAAAATCAATAGGGGTTATCTACAAGTCATGATCAATGTACCTATGAAGTTTCATAATCCTAGGCCTAAGCGTTCTTGAGTTATGATCCGGACACCATTTTACTATTTCAGGTCATCGTGACCTTGACCTTTGACCTAGTGACTTGAATATAAATAGGGGTCATCTACGAGTTATGATCAATGTACTTATGAAGTTTAATGATCCTAGGCCAAAGCGTTCTTGAGTTATCATCCCGAAACCATTTTACTATTTCGGGTCATCATGACCTTGACCTTTGACCTAGTGACCTGAAAATCAATAGGGATTATCTGCGAGTCATGATCAATGTATCTATGAAGTTTCATGATCCTAGGCATAAGCATTCTTGAGTTATCATCCGGAAACCATTTTACTGCTTTGGGTCACCGTGACCTTGACCTTTGACCTAGTGACCTGAAAATCAATAGGGGTAATCTGCGAGTCATGATAAATGTATCTATGAAGTTTCATGATCCTAGGCATAAGTGTTCTTGAGTTATCATCTGGAAACCATTTTACTATTTCGGGTCATCGTGACCTTGACCTTTGACCTAGTGACCTGAAAATCAATAGGGGTCATCTGCGAGTCATGATCAATGTACCTATGAAGTTTCATGATCCTTGGCCTAAGTGCTCTTGAGTTATCATCCGGAAACCATCTGGTGGACAGACCGACATGAGCAAAACAATATACCCCCTCTTCTTCAAAATGGGGGGGGAGGGGGGGGGGGGGGCGGGGCATAATGAGAAAACTGCCCCCCTCCCAGCAGCCATGTTATTCAACTGACCTGAACCAATTTTGAACTCAACTCTCTTATCAAGGAAACAAATGTTCTGAGCAAATTTCATGAAAATTGGGCCAAAAATGTGACCTACTGTGTTCACATGTTTTCACTAAATACATATAGAGAAAAATGCCCCGCCCACTGGCGGCCATGTTTTTTCACCGATCCCGACCATTTTGAAACTCGTCCGAGATATCAATAAAAGTATTAAAACCAATGTTTTGACCAACTTTCATGATGATTGGGCAAAAATTGTGACTTCTAGAGTGTTTACAAGGTTTCTCTATAGCCAAATAGGGAAAACTGCCACTATATACATATAGAGAAAAATGCCCTGCCCACTGGTGGCCATGTTTTTTCATTGATCTCGACCATTTTCGAACTCGTCTGAGACATCAATTGAACCAATGTTTTGACCAACTTTCATGATGATTGGGCAAAAATTGTGACTTCTAGAGTGTTTACAAGGTTTCTCAATAGCCAAATAAGGCAAACTGCCCCGCCCACTGGCAGCCATGTTTTTCAACGGATCGAAACCACTTTTGAACTCAACCAAGATAACATTAAGACAAACATTTTGACAAAGTGACATAAAGATGGGGCATGCAATGTGACTTCTACAGTGTTTACAAGGTTTTTCTTTTTTTGTACCTAGTGACCCAGTTTTTGACCCCGCACAACCCAGTTTCGAACTCGGCCGAGATTTCATTGGGACAAAGCAACTGACCAAGTTTCATGAAGATGGGACAAGAAATGTGGTCTCTAGAGTGTTTACGAGCAAATGTGTATGGACGGACGGCCGGACGGACATACAACGGACAAAGACTGGTCACAAAAGCTCAACTGAGCAATCAGGTGAGCTAAAAAAGCTATTGGTGTTCAAGTATGTTTGTTTTCAAGAATCATAATAAGTATACAGATGAAAGAATACAAATTCTTTGAATCAGTGTTTGTTTTTATGCCATAAATGTATCTTATCATGCTATTATTGAGCTAGGGACACATACAATTCTTTGCCTGTGGTGTCATTGAGATACAGCAAAAATTTCAATCAAAAAATGACTTTCATTCAAATGTCTTTTCTGCCTAAGAAAATAGAAATAGAAATGAACATATTCATGTGATTTCATTTTATCATGTTACTATGATATTGCAAGTTTGAGCTAATCAAAGAAGTCAGAGTATTTGATTTTTTTGTTTTTGTTTAACACAACAAAATATTCAATTTTTGGAAAGTATTTATTACATTTTCAGCTTTACTTTTAACATTTATTTGATATAGGAAGTATAATTATTAAAGAGATATTTAAGTACTAAACCACATACAAAGATGCCTATTATAAAATTCAAATATTGCAGGGCCCTCAATCTATCAAATCTGCAGCCGAATTTCGGCGGCAGTCCCCCACCTGAAAAGCATACTTTTTTCCCCTTTGGGGGGGGGGGGGGGGGGAAATTCCCCCTAAAAAAAAAAAATTTTTTTTTTTAATAGAAAGATGTGTCTCATCTCATGGTTATTATATCTCAATTCTATTTCAATCTAATCTTTTCAAACATACTAAATAATGAAAAATGCAATGAATTTAGTGCAAACATGTACAAATGTAATAATGAGAGAGTAAGTAAAAAAATCCCCAAAAAAGGGAAACGCCGCGAATATTCCCCCTCCTAAGGGCTGCGGACCCCTTCCCCCATAGTAGTGTGAGGGCGCTGTATTGTAATTCAAGCAAATCTGATTGGGACTAGTCATTTTTGTAGGGCTTTGGTGCAATATTGGGGAAACCCCATTGCTGTTTTGATTCAAGTGCTAAAACAATTTTAAGACATCAATCATGAACATAATTCTATCAAACATCGTTTACATAGGGGTAAATAGCTTAACAGTATTAAAACCATGTTTGCTAGTAGAGTTGTAAATGAACATAAAAAGATAAACAAATGATTTGCAAACCTAACACTCTTAGCCTTAAATCACGATTATTTTGTTTGAAATTGAAGCTGGTTTTAACAATGAACATGATAAAACAACTTACTTTGAGCGACCAGAATCTTTTCTTTTATTTCGAGAGCTTTCTCTCTCCTTTTCTTTAGAAGAGTCTTTCTTGTCTTTGCTTTTACGTTTCTTTTTTAGCGTGTCTCTCGATCGCGTACTTTTCTCTCGTGGCTCGGAAGTGAGACCCTGCAGTGAATCCTGGATGGAACCGGTTCCCGACACTTCACTTCCGCCATCAGAGTCCTGGGAGTGAGTCTCTGCTCCTGAGGATGACGACACAACCTCACCTGCAGTTGGACACATTACACAGTTTAACCCTTTGCATGCTGGGTAATTTGTCTTCTGCTAAAATGTCGTCTGCTGAATTTCTAAAATTAGCATTTCTTCGATTTTTTTCAAAGAAATCAGAATAGCAAACAGTTTGGATCCTGATGAGACGCCACGTTCTGTGGCGTCTCATCAGGATCCAAACTGTTTGCAAAGGCCTTCAAAATTCGGTTCCCGCACTGAAAGGGTTAAGAAGAAATGCATAACATGAAGATGGCTGGTTCCCTTCAGTTAAACAGCATACCCATTACTAGGTCTTGAGATGTATTTCATGACCCAAATACAGGTTGAAATTCATACAAAAACGAAAAATCTACTTACTTTATCTGTAAAGTCTGACTTTTCAATAGAAGGCAAAGGGCTGTTATTCTAAAGCTACTGATATCTTATAAATAGTTTATTGCACTTATACATGTAGCAGACTATTGAAAGAATTATTATGTAGATAAAGCATTCCACTAAAAAACGAAAATATCGCAAAAATTCCCCTCATCACATTTCTATTGATGGCTTCACCTCACCCCCAAAAGAGAGTGAAGGCCATCTGAGGTGTGCGAAAGTACACTTCTGTCACAGTCACATAAGATGAGCTTGTGGATGGAGTCCTATCACATTAATGGGTTTACTGGGTTATTGTGTATTTTCAATAATATGGTATTTAAAAAACTTAAGGGGGTGATTGTGTATTTTCAATGTTAGTTGGTATTAAAAAAAAACACTAAAGGAACTATCAGTTTCCGTTATACTTGTGATTATTTATACCTAAAAACATGTAAAAATATTGTATACAAGATATTTATAGTTGCTGATATAATATTACTACATTGTATATCACTTTTGACAACAAATTTGTATAGTGACAAAAAGAAACCTACCATCTTCTAAACGCTTTCCCTTTTTGATAATTTCACCAGATTGAATAAGCTCAGCACTTGTAGCTGTTAGTTTTATACCAAAGTTTTTAAAACCAAGTTTAGGTTTCTTCGCATCTGCTTTGGTATCTGGTTTTGAATCTGGCTCAGGAATGGTTGGGGGCAACATTGGCCCAAATACTGGAAGATTACTGTCTGCTTGAGACATTTTAGTATCGTCTTTATAAGATGGATTTGTTGAATTTTTTAGATATTCAGTGCTGTCGGTTGCCTGCTTTATTGTATTCAGCAGGCTAGCCTGACTAGACTCTAACTTTTGAGCAGGGTTAGATACTTCAGAAAGGCGATTTGGGAGACCAATAGCTGATACATAGTCATCTGGTGTGGAAATAGGTTGAGTTTCACTATTAAAAAATTTACCAATATTCACACTTTTTGTGTTCACCCTTTTATCTGTATTTTCTTTCCATAAATCTTTAGTTTCCTCATTTTTGCTCTGCTTCATGGATTGCACTGGAACCTCAATGGTACTGATTTCTGCGTCCAGAACTCTGCTCATTTCATCATTGAGTTTATCTTTAGCAGACAGCTTGGACTTCTTTTCCTCCCTGTCTGCACTTTCATTCTCTATTTGTCTCATTTTGGATGCTATAAACTCTTTAAATAAATCATCAACAACTTGTCCCTCATCTTTCTTAATAGCCTCTCGCTGCTTTTTAAACTGCTTTTTAAACATGTTGAATTTTTCTATGGCAGACAGTGCCCCTTCATTTTCTGACTCCTCTGTTTTAGCAGTAAATTTCTCTTCGCCGTCATCTCTATACTTGTCCTTGTCTTTGGATTTGTGTTTTTGTTTGCTGCTTTTCTTGGACTTTTTATGTTTCTTTTTATCTTTGTGATCATCAGAATCGGAGTTGCTGTCTCTGCGATGTTTGCTGTCCATAGTTGTGTCTAATCAAGGAATCTGAATGAAACAGTAAAATGTAGATGACCATCACTGATAATTGTAAGTTCATAACATAAAAACTCTAGGAAATGAAGCATGTTTTGTTAAAAGGACATCTTTAAATTTGAATAATATAATTGTAACAGGGTATCAATAATTATTCTTCTGCTGTTTTAATGACTACAAATCACAATAAGTGGCAATATTTTGACAAACTACTGGCTCCCCATAGTAACCTTGATAATACCTCTATGCTGATATTGGAATCATACAAAGATACCTGATATATACTGGAATATCCTATTATTTAGCAAAAATAAATATCTGCACAATCTGTGAAACAATTTTAATCTTTGGCTGAACTTGGGAGGAGTGGAATGAAAAAAAAGTTTGTTGAAATTGTTTTGAAGTTGTTGAAAGAAAAAATGTAATTTCTGATCAAAAGGTTTACAAGCCGCAGAAGGTTATAGAATAAAAAGGCCAATTAACAAATTTTGAACCAAATTGTTGAATAGAAACAGTAGTGTTCAATAAGTTGTACAACGTTATTGAGAAGTTATTTTCATCCTTTTGGGAATTGGCAGGGCCCTCGTTTGGCCGTTTTTACCGCCGAATATCGGCGGCTTCCCCCATGAAAAAAGTATACTTTTTTCCCCTTTTTCAGCAAAAAATTCCACCTCTAAAAAAAAAATGTTTTTTTTATGTTGTTTTTTTTACTTGTATACCTATGTTACCAGCTGGTATGGTGCTACTAACCTTTGATTAAATGTATATTTATGTAAATCACATTAAAATATAGCACTTTTAGGTGTTGAATGGTTGGTGAAAAGATCTTCTAAAATTCCCCTTTTCGCCCAAAACGACGCGAAATTCCCCCTCATGAGGGTGGGGGTGGCTTCCCCTAGCAGCAAGATAGGGCCCTGATTGGGAAAAATCACATAGTTTTGGCTATAATTGGGAAATTAGTATGGCTGTCTTTTTTTTAATCTTAAAAATTTAAAATTAAAGTGGGGACGATTGAAGTTTACCGGTGCGTAAAAATTAAGTATGGACTCGATAAAACAAAGACCAGTGTGTGTGGAGGTGTTCCAACAGGGCCTGTAGCAAAAAGTCATCAATCAGAGAGGGTAGTTGGTTCAGTGGCAAACACCTAACCCACTAGTGATAAACAACTGCGTACCAGTAAAGTTCAATCTAGCCTAAAAGTGATTTGAATAAATTACAAGTACATGTAACTAATGTTTAACTTCTAGAGATTGATGGGAGATTAACTAAATGTCTAGTGTGTTTTTTTTCAAACCTTCCATTGGGAATTTTTATGTTTAATTTGGGAAAAATATATACTTTTTTCATTAGGAATGGGAGCCGCTACAGACCCCAAATTTGAACAAAAAAACACTTTGTTCACAGGGCTTTTTTTCCTTCTTTGTGACCCGTCGAAAACCGGCCCTTTCTTCTCGATTTTATCCCCCTCAGCAGGTAAATTTTTCCCCAGACTTCATTTTTTTCCCCTTAAAAAATAAATAAATATTTTTTATTTATTTTTTTTAACTTTCAATACATGAGTTCACCCGATCCAGTGACTGTGTAGAAAATAAAACATATTGCATAATTAAATTATCTGTTGCCTTGAATTTGTTTTATGGTGGACGAACCAGTTATCGAACACCTAAGAAATTACGTTAAATTACCTTAAAATTGAAACACTTAAAATGACAAAAACATTTTGTTTTATCAAATGACTAACAGTTCAATCATTGAATGATTTATCTGTAACGTTTTCCAGCAAACTACCTTCAAAAATTCATAACAATGATTCCCTGATTATTGTCACCTCTAGCAGCCAAAACAAAATGGCGGCGGATGTAAACATGAACTATTACCCGACACTTCATTAATACTACTCCAGTATATACAAAGTCATATGACTATCACGTGACCCGGACTCAGTGAAAAACTCTGCGTCTGCTGCAATCAAAATTGCAAACGGAAATATGCTTATTGGTGTGTAAATGCACGTTTTGATAAATGCATTCAAAAAGTAATAGCAAACAAGAGGGCCATGATGGCCCTGAATCGCTCACCTGACTCATTAAGATCAGATGAAAACTATGACCTCTATTGTCTACACAATGTTTTTCTATGATTTGACCTAGTGACCTAGTTCCTGACTCTAGATGACCCAAATACAATCCCAATCCAGATTTCATCAAGATAAACATTCTGACAACAGTTCATAAATATTGGATGAAAACTGTGACCTCTATTGTCAACACAAGGTTTTTCTATTTATTTGACCTAGATTTTTACCCCAGATGACCCAAATACAATCCCACCCAGATTTCATCAAGAATTCTGACCAAATTTCATAAAGGTTGGATGAAAACTGTGATCTCTAATGTCTACACATGGTTTTTCTATTATTTGACCTAGTGACCTAGTTTTTGACCCCAGATGACCCAAATAAAATCCCAACCCAGATTTCATCAAGATAAACATTTTGACCAAATTTCATAAAGATTGGATGAAAACTGTGACCTCTATTGTCTACAAAAGGTTGTTCTATTATTTGACCTAGTGACCTTGTTTTTGACCCCAGATGACCCAAATACAATCCCAAACCGGATTTCATCAAGATAAACATTTTGACCAAATTTCATCAAGATTGGATGCAAACTGTGACCTCTACTGTCTACACAAACAAATTGTTGACGGACGGACGCACGTACACACGCAGGCACGCACAACGGACGCCGGACATCACACGATCACATAAGCTCACCGTGTCACTTCATGACAGGTGCCCTAAAAATATGTGTCGGAGATAAACATGAACAGTTGTGGTAAAAATCCCATAGAAACAAGGGCTGTTTGTAAAACATGCATGCCCCCCTATATGGGCTTTAAGTTGTAGTAGCAGCCATTGTGTGAATACGTTTGTTGTCACTGTGAATGGTGGTGGTGGTTGTGGTTGTGGTGGTGGTGGTGGCGTAGTAGTAGTAGTAATAGTAGTAGTAGTAGTAGTAGTAGTAGTAGTAGTAGTAGTAGTAATAGTAGTTGTAGTAGTAGTAGTAGTAGTAGTAGTAGTAGAAGTAGAAGTAGTAGTAGTAGAAGTAGTAGTAGTAGTAGTAGTAGTAGTAGTAGTAGTAGTAGTAGTAGTGGTAGTAGTAGTAGTAGTAGTAGTAGTAGTAGTGGTAAAAGTAGTAGTAGTGGCAGTAGTAGTAGAAGGTGGTGGCGGTGGTGGTGGTGGTGGTGGTGGTTGTGGTGGTAAAGATGGTGGTGGTGGTGGTGGTGGTGGTGGCAGTAGTAGTAGTAGTACTAGTAGTAGTAGTAGTAGTAGTAGTAGTAGTAGTAGTAGTAGTAGTAGTAGTAGTAGTAGTGGTAGTAGTAGTAGAAGTAGAAGTAGTAGTAGTAGTAGAAGTAGTAGTAGTAGAAGAAGTAGTAGTAGTAGTAGTAGTAGTAGTAGTAGTAGTAGTAGTAGTAGTAGTAGTAGGAGTAGTAGTAATAGTAGCAGTAGCAGAAGTAGTAGCAGCATTACAAGACCAATACTTAAGAATGATCAAATGGGAAAAGGTAACCTAGCACTGGCAGTAAATATGGGGCTCATTTACAGGTCAGATTTGGAATCTCTGCTGTAAAATGAGATGTTGAATGAATTAAAGGGAGGCAATTCTGTAATAAAAAGAACATGCATAAACCGTAGTTGTTTCCTTTGTTTGAACCATGCTAAATCCTTACAAGTTTGGAAAGAATTGGATGAAAAATTTGGACTTTATTGCATAAACACCATTTTCTCAATTCAAGGGGAGGTAATTCTGTACTTCATGGACCAATAATGCTCATTTTTTGTAGGGTTTGTGTCCTCATTGATATAAAGACACTGTGCAAATTTGGAAAGGATCGGACAAAAAATATGGAAGATTTTTTAAAGTTTTCACAAAATAGGCAAAAACGAATAAACATGCAAAGTTCAACGAGCTCCTGCGGCCATGTTTTTTGACGAATCAAATTTCTTTGAACAACTTTTTCAGGGGAGCCTTCAAAGGTCATCCCTGTGAAATTTTTTGAAAATCTGATGAGCGGTTTCTGACAAGAAGATTTTTTAAGGTTTTTACCATATATGGTCATGGCGGCCATCTTGGTTATGCGATCAAATTTTTTTTAACAATTCTTTTGTCCCATGACCTAGGGATGCTCCACATGAAATTTAGTTGAAATTGGCTCAATGGTTTAGTAGAAGAAGATGTTTACAAATTGTTTACAGACAGACAGACGGACGGACGGACGGCCGGCCGGACGCCGGACGCTGAGTGATCACAAAAGCTCACCTCGAGCTATCGCTCAGGTGAGCTAAAAACACACAACACGGTGTAAATAACAATAAATGTATTTCTTTAACCTGTTTTCGGCGCATTTGTTTCAAGCCAAGTAGGCAAGTAGGTCATGGACTTCATGTGCGACAATTTATTTATCAATGTGACGTCATGCACACTTTTGCGCATGTGCACACAGAACCAAAACAAAACGTCCAATAATAGGTGCTGTTCGATAACAGGTACTTACACGATAAAAACAGCAAAATATGTTAAATTGATTATTATAGACTTTCCTCAGTCTCCCCAAAATCCGACGTTTTGCGTGTTTTTCCCCCCCAAAATCCGGCATTTCGCGTGATTTTTTTCCCCTCAAAAAAGGCCAGGCCCTTTCCCCAAAATCAGATAAAAACCCCTGGTTCATGTTAAACAAAGACCTATAGATAACACAGATTGGAAACTCTCTTCTTCGCGATTGCGATATGCGATCATATCTAACGGCGGACGCGGGTCACGTGACATCGATTTTGGAGATTCCGGTGTACCTGTAGATTCTTCCCTGTTCCAGCTACTGTTGGCCATTTTGTTTTAAAGCAATCAATTATGGGCAAAGTCGGTCGCCGCAAACAGACATATTGAATATTTTTTTGTGTAAATAAAAATAAGTTTTTATTTTCTTTGTTGATAATGCTTCAGGTCTTGGTAGTTATTATTCTTATGTATTATTAATTTATCGGAATTTGAAAGAGAACAATGGATTTGTTCATTTTCGAAAATTTTTGAAAAATTGAAAGGCCCAAACGATTTTTTTCAAAAACTTCTTCATTTCTCATCACAGATTGATTAAGTAAGATGGTTATGCTAGAAGAGATGTTAATCTAGGTATGATTAATAAAAAGTAGACGAAAATAAGGCATTTTAAAGGATTTTGCCTTTGTACAATTTTATACTGTTATTTCATTCAATCATTTTCACACCTGTCGCCAAAGTGGTTTGTTTCTTTTTTAAAAACTTTTCTATTTCTCATCCCAAATCGTTGAAGTATGATTTTTATGCTAGGAGAGATGTAAATCTAAGTATAAATTACAAAAACGTAGAAGATAATGTTCAATTTAAAGGATTTGGCCTTATTCAATGTTGGTACAATTTTAAGCTCTTTTCCTCTGTTGTACACGATTGCTGTCAAACATGTTTTTGTTCTTTTTGATAAACTTTTTCATTTTTCATCCCAAATAGATAAAGTCAGATTTTTACGCTTGGTGATATGTTTATCTAGGTTTAAATTAAACAAACTGGAGGAAAATGTTCATTTCAAAGGATTTTTGCCTTGTACAAACTTGGTACAATGTTTAGCTCTTATACCCTATTGTACACACCTGTCGTCAAACGTGCTTTGTTTCATTGTGAAAACCTTTGTCATTTTTCATACAAACATAACATCTTCAGTTCGCTAATTTATCCGACAATTAACACGCGCGTGAAATGTTTGTTTTTTTCTTTTCGCGAAATCCTAGTCCATGACACTTAGAGCTTTTATTAATTACCAATACAAACAAAACTTTAATAACCTTTAACTCATGAATAAGATCTAAATAAAAAATAGAGAATTAAAACATTGAAAAAATCCACAGAATCAATATTGAAATAAGACTAACTGAAACCGTTTTTGGATCGAACGATCATAGCATTTATTATACTGTAATGTTGTTTTTATCAGAGACCTAGATCTATGTGTCCACATATATCTATCCGTTTTGAAATAATATTATTTTATAAGGTTTTTAATGTTTGAATTAAAAATGTATAGATCTACAAGAAAATTTTATCAGCAAAAGCCTTTCAAATAAATTATTCATTGGCATTCTCGCCGCGATTTGGAAATTCTTATAGCGCTATTACTTCAACGATCGCGGCATTATAAATTCTTATTTTAGGTTAATAGAATCGAGATTTTGTAAAAGCATAATTACTCATGTTTCTATGAAACTTTATTTTATAAAAATCGGATAATTATTGACCAAGTTACAGCCGCCTTTCTTTAGCGCCGTAACATTTTCGCATAACTTTGCTCGATAATTGTAGCCTATAATACTCGAAAGAGCGGTTGGCAGTATACAGAGATAGATAGATAGCCGTTGCTACTGGACATGTCGCCATACATGCCATACGTCCCGATCTCGGCGGGACAGTCCCGCTTTTGGGCCCTTTGTCCCGCCGTCCCGATATGCGACGATTTGTCCCGACATTCGTAAAAAATGATGTAAGGTCTATAGATTCCCAATAAAATTCGCTCTGTTTCGCTAACACTTACCCCCGCTAATCCCTTTATTGCCCCCAATTAACAATCCGATTCTACTTATCGTGTGTACCAGTGTTGTTTATGACACCTTATCAGCGATTTATCGGCTAATAATTGATTTTATCAGGCATTCACACCATGGTGGTCTTCAAGATAGTGGTCGCTTATTGCTATCGATAGTTGTATTATAATGAAATAAATGTTTAAAATGTGTTTATTTTTGTATTTGTTTGAAACGGTTTACAAAACAATTGTTTTGTAAAATTAACTCTACGTCATTAATGAGTCTTTTACATTCAATGTTTAGTTCATAAATAGCGGGATAATCCGAATGTGCAATATACCAAAATCGCAACAAACAGTCCAATAAGTGATACCAATCCTGTCTAGTGTAATTGGGTGTAATTGTAATAAAAACAACGAGGTGCTATGTATGACAGTTTGACCCTACTCCAATTAAGCTAAAAACCACGAGGTGCTATGTATGACAGTTTGACCCTACTCCAATTAAGCCGCGACAATTGACAAGTAACAAACTGCGCATGGATACATGCTTAAAAAAACATCGCAACAAACAGTAAAAGTGGTACCCATCTTGTCTTGTGTTATTGTAATAAAAACAACGTGTTGTTATTCATGACAGTTTGACACTACCCCAATACAGCGCCTGACAATTCACAATTCAGTTTAATATGTGTATATAAGAAGAAAACAAAATATGATTATTAACATTAGAGAAAAATAATTCGAGTAAAGCATCCATAGACTTCTTTAATTTGTCCTTTTGTTTTTGTTGGTGTAAAAACGGTTGAGGCGTTGTTGACAGTTAAAATGAACACAAAGACGGTTTGCTTCCACCAAAAACCTACCTCGGAAATGTGTACGGCCGCGCATTCTGTGTGTAACTGATGTAACTGTTCGGTAGATAGTTTACTGTAACCCGTACTTTCAGTGTACGGGATAGCCTCCCCTGCGTTAATGTTTGCCATTGAATTTAATATAATGAGTATTGTTATCATAATGTTCTAGATTTTGTACTATAAAAAGATGAATATTATCTTCGTTGAATATTATCTTCGTTGTTTGCTATTGTTTTATTTTATAAAACTGTTATTATGTTTTAGATTCCATGCTTCATATCAGATGTTTTATGTCTTGAATAAAAGTATCAAGAGTATTTGTTAGTACTATACTGACTACAGTAAAGGTGGAATGATAAATCGTTTTAGGTGTCCCGCTTTTTGGTCAAATGTCCCGACAATTTTTTATGGAATGTCCAGCTTTGGACCTAAAAAATTATGGCATTTATGCATGTCGCTACCTTATCGCAATCGTGATACATCGGCTATCTTCGGACTCCTCCGATTGATTTATGGAATAAATCGTCTGCTGATCCAAAGTGTTCTTATCAGTTTCTCGACCACGTGATCCCGCCGCGAGATAGCCCGATAAGGCGCTTAGTTTCCAATCTGTGTATTCTATAGGTCTTTGTGTTGAACAAATTCATTATTTTTTAAAATAGAATACCAATCATTTTAATAACACTCTTATATCCTTATGCTATTTAGCCTATCTGTGTAAGGCACTGACATTCATAAAACGACTTTAGCCATAGCGGCCGTCAATTATTTGATTGCCATTTTCTGTATTTTTACTTTTGGAGAATCTTTACCCAGGAATACCCCACCCACTAGCAAAAAGAACTCAAATTTTTAAAGTGCATTATGTCTGATGCATCACATTTGCAATTAATTATAAATTAAACCGACGCATTAAGTCGAGATAAAAATAACAAAGCGAACATTGACTGATAATACATACATATTCTTTAAAAATAATTCATCCGTTCATTTTCGTGTCGTTTACGGTGCACTTCAGAAATTTTACTTGAGTAAATAGTCCCCAGGTAAACAACACGTGTGACAGAATGGTGATGCAAAGAATTGTGTAAGTTCCGCGATACTTTTTGTGTTGCACATATTGCCATTGTTTGGTTGATCATGATATAAATATTTGTTTCTGGTTGCTAGCTCTATTCTTAAAGATATTTATATGACATATTTTCTTGAAAATACTGAAATGTCATATATTTTCGCGATGTCAACTATCAAATTAGGTTTGGTGCAGTGTCACTGCCTGTCTGGTTACTTGTTATTAGCTTTGTGATATTTTAAAAGCAACATATATACAATATGACACTGTTCAGATATCTGGTAATATATTTCAAAAAGAAAGTAACCATTAAATGAATTTATGTAAAAATTTGGAGTAACAGTACTCCTATAAATATGAGGTCGATTTACATCGAGCTTACGTCTAATTATTTGGACTAGAGTAACAGTACTAACACATTACAAAGAAAAATATGTAGTCAATATAATTTGCAGCCATAGAGCCTTTTGATGATTTTTGCTTTGGCAGACTCTTGTAGATTTATTCTGAATGTGAATTATTTCAGCTAGAAAAATATTATACAAATTTATGTAATGTAACATGTACACAAAATTGTCTTGCCTTTTCTTCACACAGACTACAGTTCTTATTTGTAATATTTACTTTTACTTACAGTAACATTTTTTGTGTTAACAATTACAGTAAGCCCAAAACCCAAAGGGGTAAGAGATTCCTGGAGTCCAGAGAACCAAAGATTTTTGAGAATTGCAAGCAGTGCATGTTTGTGAAGGGAGGCAACACGAGTCAAACTGTTTCACAGCTTCTCAAAGAATTGGTAAGGAATGGAATACAGACATTTAGTGTTAAATTCTTTAACTTGTTTTAAAAAATCAATTTATTATTGTGTCAATATTATATAAACCTTTTTCTGTGATTTTCTCATTTATACTTGAGAGTTATTGTTCTAAATAGTACCAAATCTGTTGGCTTGGTTAAAATAAATACTCATAAATTGAAGGAGTTTTGTTCAATTCATATAGATTTTAGGCGAGTGTTGAATGCCAACAAATTTATGTAGGGGGGCTTAGAAAACCTAAACTATTAGCCATGGAGAGTGTGGTACAGGTTTTTATGCCAAGCAAATTAAGTTATAATATGTGATATGTGAAATTTACCTATTTGTTCCATCATTTTTGCCTTTTTTGACTTCACTATGAAAGTTCTGACACAAAAAGTAATGAGAACAACACAAACAAAATAAAAAATCATTTTTTAAATAAAAAAAATGACTTCACGTTTATTTGTTGCTGTGGTGAAAAACATTGAAATAGACAATCATTTATCAGATGGGATGTTTTTTAATTAATGCAGATAAAATCCATTAAGATTAACATTTTGATTACCTTATTGGCCAAAACTATTATTTCAGTACTTTACAAGGAGGATATTATCCTCTAAGTAAAGTACTGTAAGAACAAATATTATAGAAGTTTTCTCTTACAATCAACAGGCCCAGCTAAAATTTTAGGGTCCAATGGCTTTTGGACTCATGCCAATTCTTATTGCTGTGGTGGGATAAAATTACTGTTGTAACATTGATGAACTTTGTAGCATTTCAATAGGTTAATACATATCCACAGAAATTATGGAATTTGCACCCATTATAAAAATGAGTCATTTTGTCAGTAAACATTTTAAAATGCCAGATTAAAAAGAGAAAAAGAAAATTAATATATTTTATAATATACAAATACAAATACATGGTTACTTAACACTGCGAATATTTTTTTTATATAAAATAATGGCTATATTATTCTTATTTTTCAGTACACATTGAAGAAAGGAAATGCCATTATGTATAAAAGGTAGGTACCAATTAAACCATTTTTTCATCGTTCCCCATGTGTCAATCATTCATAGATGTAAAACATAAATGAAGTAATTATTTTGGGCAATTAAGGAGATTTAATATCCCCAACATTTCTACTGGTAATTTGTTGTTATAATGACTAGCATTTGTTTATTGAATACATGTGGTATTATCTGACATTGTATTATGCACATTTAGTTTTGAATGATAAAAAGGTAATATCCTGTGCGTTTTTTTTCAGAAAGAACATCATGCGACCTTTTGAAGATGAAACGCAAATGGTTTGTATACGCACATTCTCAGTTTCTGATAGGTTCAAATGTTTTCCAAAAAACACAGCAAGGCAAATTGTAGCTGCCAAAATAAAAAGAAACAGCTTATAAGAAAATAAAGATTCAAAGTATATGTCTACTAGTTGATGGTTTGTTTTAATACAGATGAGTACCGGTATTTCTAACAATACACTTTCAGTTTTTTCTGATGTTTTATGAATATTATAACAAATCATAAAAATTACATATTGACCAGTTTATTCTGACTTGTATTTATTTCTTTAAAATCATAAAAGCTACTTTGCATGTTTAAATGGTTTGAATCGAGGCAAATTGTGTGGAATAAAATAGATTTCCAATAAAGTCACCATACTTACACCCTATATGAAATGGAAACTGTCACATTTTTAATAATGACAGTGTAATTTCTACTTAAGTTGAGCAGTCACAACACTTACATCAAGCATGGATGATTTTACAACTATTGGTTTTGTTCCGGTTTTTCTCATGATCTGATCTGGTTTATCTTTCAGGAATTTTTCTCTCAGAAGTCGGATTCATCCTTGTTTGTATTCGGTAGTCACTCCAAAAAACGACCCAATAATATTGTAGTGGGTGAGTGCATGTCCGTATCCGTTATTTAACATTTTTCTGTCTTATTCAGTGTGATTAACTTTGAAAGCCATTTGTTGTCCCTTACCGGTTTCACTGGAGAGGGGACTTATGGTTTGCGCTCTGTTTGTCCATCAGTCTGTGAGTCTGTCACACTTTTCTGGATGCTGCAATAACTTTTAAAGTTCTAAATATTTTTTCATGAAACTTGAAACATGGATAGATGGCAATATGGACATTATGCACGTCATTTCATTTGTTCCTATGTCAAAAATTCTGGTTGCTATGGCAACAAATAATTTTTTTTTCTTACAATGGTGGAGCTGGTAGGGGACATATATTGCTTGGCAATAGTCTTGTTGTTGATGTTGTTTCATGCTATGTTGTTAATTTATAGTTTGTGTATTGTTACATGTTTTAAGAAGGCATTGAAAAACAATTATAGCTTCAGCCTACAGAAAATATTTAAACGGATTTTAAGATAGTTTTAATGTTTCTAAATAACATTTATTTGACTGATCTTGGTGGATAAACAAAAGCATTTTCATTATGTTTACCCTTGAAAATGCTTGCTGGGAATGGAATATGTAGTGTACTGTTTTACTGCTATAAATGGGAGAATACCTTAATTTGCTTCTGACTCATCACCTGTAATGGTGCTAACTAAAACTGTATGATTTTTGTTACATAATTGTTGTAAGTGTACATAATCCAAAGTAGTTTTCTTTGTTTTTTTATCTGTAAAGTATAGTTTTATATTGATATTTTGAAAGTTGGTTTAATTGGTGATTCATACATAAGATGATATGTTTTTCACTTTTTATTAGGGTAATAAGCTGCCTTAGGGGAAGTCTAAACTCTTTCAGTGCGGGAACCGAATTTTGAAGGCCTTTGCAAACAGTTTGGATCCAGATGAGACGCCACAAAACGTGGCGTCTCATCTGGATCCAAACTGTTTGCTATTCTGATAGTATTTTTTGAAAAAAAATCGAAGAAATGTTAATTGTAGAAATTCAGCAGACGACATTTTAGCAGACGATAAATTTCCCCAGCATGCAAAGGGTTAACACTTGTTATGTTTTCTAGTTTAATTGACGTGTTCAAATGTCTGTTGCAGGACGCATGTTTGATCAT
The DNA here is from genome assembly GCF_020536995.1 of Dreissena polymorpha. Classification (NCBI taxonomy): domain Eukaryota; kingdom Metazoa; phylum Mollusca; class Bivalvia; order Myida; family Dreissenidae; genus Dreissena; species Dreissena polymorpha. The sequence continues at coordinate 27,217,542 of NC_068365.1, read as the reverse complement.
CACATCTTGGATATGATAGAGCTTGGCGTAGATGATTTCAAATCCATGTTTGACATACAGGTAACAATAGTGCCAATTTGTCATTATTAGATCACCTGAGCTCTGAAGTACTCATGGTGAACTGGTGTGTAAGATGATTATCCAGCATCTTTTGTCAACAATTTGCTTTATAGCACATTTTCTGAACCACTTGCATTGAAATTAACATAAATGATTCTTGGGTAATCCTTTTTCAAAGTTGTCCGACACATATGTAGGTCACCAGGTATGGTCTTATAAAATCCTGGTCATGTGAATTTGAAAATGAGGTCACGTAAATTTTTGACAATAGCTGTACCTGATCTCTGAGGACTGCTTAATGGCCATCATGACACTCTTGTGTTACTTAAGTGGAATTGAAACATAAGTGGAATGTGGTTGCACTTGTGTGCTAAGGAAAACATGTCTAGTTAATTATATGTTATATCAGCATATGTGTGTGTTCCAAAGGTAGGGAGGCCTTGCTTAAAGGGCCTAGTATAGGGTCACTCTTAACATAACTGCTAATTGGATGTCCATTTTCGGCTTTATAATCTAACCTTGATACATAAAAACTTTTATGATATACAGGGTCCCAAATGTTCACTCGGAACGAAGCCATGTCTGATGTTTGCTGGAGAACAATTTGACTCCTCGCCGGAGTACAGCAGACTCAAAAACCTCCTTATAGGTAAGGCAAAAGATTTAGTGGCAATAAAAAAGAGATACATTGCACTATATCATCTTATAATGTCATGGTAACCGTCCTTAAATTAAGACGAGCACAATATTTTAAGCAAAACACATTTTAGGCTGTATTTAAGTAATATGGTGGCCACCTGGAAACAGGGACTTCTTGAATGTAATCTCCTATCAGGGAGCTTTCTTAGAATTTTTCAAGAGGTACCAAGTACTGTTTTTTTCCATAAAGCACAGTCTTAAGTTTTGCTTTTAGGCCCAAAGCTTTTGATGTAATCAAAGTTTTATAAAAATGTTACAACTTACCTGTCGTTCATCATTGAGACAGATGAAATTCCACTGAATGTAAATTTCATTTTTACATAAAATGTACACTACTATTAAAAACTGAAGGAAATGAAGCCTTTGTCATAATTTAGATTGAAGATTTTAAAATATTTTATTTATTTGGCATTTTGTTGACAGCAATATGTAACACATTTTATAACACACTTTTGGTCATATTATTGTGCAATGTTTGCCATTTGGTTGTTTCTGTAATATCTAGTGTTTATTTTATGCTTTGATATGACTGTTCCAATATGAGGTTTGACATTGCATTTCAACCAGTTTAGACCCGCTATGCTTTGATATGACTGTTCCAATATGAGGTTTGACATTGCATTTCAACCAGTTTAGACCTGCTATGCTTTGATATGACTGTTCCAAGATGAGGTTTGGCATTGTATTTTTACAAGTTTAAACCCCCTATGCTTTGTATTACCCTGTCCAGTTTGAAATTTGGCATTGCCTCTCAACCAGTTTAAATCTGGCTATGCATTCATATGACTGTTTCACGATGAGGTTTGGCATTACATTTTATCCAGTCTAAACCCTTTACGCATTGCATAGACTGTTCAAAGATGGAAATCCAATAATTTTATGTTGAGTACTGTACTGTGTGTATTGACCAGTATTGTGAATAGAACTGGTCACTTGCCTTAATTAAAAGAGTAGAGTATGGTAACAAGATTTTCTCTCCTAACAATTGTTCTTTTATTTCATCAGTTTCCTATTTTACTGTTCCAGATTTTTTCCGCGGTGAGGTGATCACAAGAGTACGTCTGCAGGGTCTGGAGCATGTTATACAGGTCACAGCAGCAGACGGCAAGATATTGGTTAGGAATTACAGGTACCTAGGGCACATAACTGCAAATATCTAAGGACGTGGTGAAGTTATTAATGAATTTTTTAAGTTTTAGAAATGTTGGTATCAAAGGTTGTGTGATAATCTTAAGTAAAGACAGAATTTCTGAATTGTATAAACATTGATCAAAGGCCTTTTAAAAAGCTTAAATTATGAATGAACTTCCAAATTATATAAAAAATAATTAAATGCATATTCCTGCGATAAAGGACATGTGAAAGAAAAAGATAAGATATCATGAAAACACAAAAATTGCTGGAAAATAAGTATTCATCCATATAGGTGCTATGCACTAATACTTCTTTAAATTGTGGATTAGAATGTAAACATGCTGTATTATTTTTAATAAGACAAGTCCCTATACAGTACAAAGTGGCAAAGCTGTGTTAATTGTGCAATAATATAGTGTCTGTACCTTTTGTGGTTGGAAGTTTGTTGTATGATAGATCTCAAATGATGGCCGTCAATTGACACCAAGTACAATGTTACAGTTCTATCCACCAGAAACAAGTCTTAACAAGGTCTCAAACAGCCAAAATCCCTCTTGCTTTGGGTACAATGAAGCTTTAGTAAATAGGGTTGTAAGCACTTTTTTTAATAAATAAAAAATTGAAAGGTTGTCACTTGTTGTTGTTGAGCCCACGTGTCCCACCAATGTTCACCATTAATAGGCTATGTGTCACTGTAAGGTCCAACTCCCTACCTCAAAGGTCAGAGGTTAAATTTGAGCATATACTAGTACAGCTTGTCAAGACTGTAGCTTTGTTATTTGTGATGCAGTTTTAAAATAACTTACCACAAATGATCACCATTAGAAGGCAGTTGATGTGTGTAACCTTGTCTTCCTACATCAAGGTCAAGGTCATTGCTGGCTTAATGATTGCTCAATTTACTTTGCACATGTAGACAAAAATACATATTTTATTTGATAGTTCCATTCTTAGTATAACCTCAGTCATCCCCCTTTACAGGATTGCACTGAAAAAGTCTGGGGGTAGGGTGCCTCGTGTGGAGCTCCAGGAAATGGGTCCCTCCGTAGACTTTACGATGCGCAGGACGAAAATAGCTTCCGATGATCTCTACAAGAGAAGTCTGAAAAAACCTAAAGAGGCTACAGTGAGTCCTAGCTTCTGTTGTAGCTTTTTGTTTTGGGGGTTTTCGTGGCCTAAGTTTAGGTTGTTTCAGATTAATATCTATTATTTCTTTCATTTTTGTTGGGCTACCAATATTAGTGTTGAGGAGATGCAGCTAAGTGAGATTTATATTGCTTATTATAACTAACATTTGTTTGTAAACACTCTAGAGGCCACATTTATTGTCAGATCTTCTCTAGAATTCACATTTTAGCCCAATTTTCATGAAATTTGGTCAGAAAATTTGTTTCTTTGATATGAGAGTTGAGTTTGAAAATGGTTCCGGTCAGTTGAATAACATGGGGGGGGGGCCATAATTCTTGCCCTTAGATTGTCCAAATTTTCATTATATTATACAAAATCCTTGTAAACACTCTAGAGGTCACAATTTTGTTTCAGATTTTATGAATCTTGGTCATAATATCTATTTTTGTATGCAAAGTTTGATGTTTGGTAAGAGGGGTCAACTCAAAATATAGGCCACCAGGTCAAATCTTACAAAAACAAAATTACTCCATATGCCAGAGTTTTGGTTCAATAATGATGAAACTTGACCAGGATGTTTGTCTGGACAATATCTAGGTCAAGTTTGATGTTTGGTAAAGATTGAATGAACTGACTCCTCTCAGGTGAGCGAACTAGGGCAATCTTGGCCCTCTTGTTTATAATTTTATTACGTTGTGAACTAAGATTGGACATTTAAATTAAGAGATTTTAGAGGAAGATGCCTATTTTTGTTGAGGCCAATAGGTCACATATCATGGTTACAGGGGCTTATAACATGATATAATATGGAAACAATAGCTAGTCATAACACTCCCTTAAGCAGACACTAAATCAACATTGGACACTGTGTGGATATTTCACAGTACCACCGCCATTAAACGCACCAAACAATTAAATACTTTGATTTTGATGGCTGGCTGACCTCCTTTTTGATTTGTTATTTTAGATTAAGAAGAAGAAGAACATCTCAAAGGATCCATTCGGTTCCAAGCTTGGCAGAATCCACATGCAGAAACAGGATCTCGGCAATCTACAGACGCGCAAACTGAAGGCCTTGAAACGGAAACCAGACGCCAAGGCAAACCATTCTGAGGGCAGTCCCAAAAAATCTAAGACATCAAACGAGGAGGCCACTTGATGTAAAAATACGTGCATGTGCTTATATGAACTTTTTTCGGCAATTTGCAAAGAGGGAAAACCAGGCACAGGAGCGGGGTTTATAACTTTAGCTCACCATCAGTACCCTGATACTTATCAATTCTTTTAGGATGAATTACATGGTTGAATGGTGTCCTTTATTCATACTATGTTTTGTTTTGGCAAATGTTTCACATGACAATTTTATCAGTGTTGTGGTGTTATTGTATCTATTTAACCCTTTTTCAGTACAAAATTTGATGTATTAATCATACACTTGTACTTCAATAGATTCATGCATTAAGGAGAGGTTGATGTTGGCAGGTCACATCTGATAAAAAAATAATGTTAACATTTAGTGTAAAATATAATGTTATATGAACTCCCATGAACAAATTTTGTGCAACTTAACCTTTTTAATAATCAAAGAAATGAAGTCAAGAATTTAGTTTGTGAAAGGTAATTTTGGAAGATCGTCTTCTGTAGTTCCCAGCCATAAGGGCAATCAGGAAGTAAGCAAAATATTTAAACTTGGTATTGTGTAGATTTTTGCAAGATTTGTAATAATGCATTCATAAATATCAATCTTTTGGAATACAAATAACACGCATGTTTGTGGAATGAAGAGTTATGTGGTTCCTTTAAGACATGAACACCAGATACTGTTTGTTTCAGAGTACATGTACATGTATTTGACATTTTGTGTATATGTACATAAAACCTTCTAAATGATTTCATCAATAAAACGTTATTTCTTTAAATATTGTTAAATAAAAATAATGTTTTGTTGCCTGTTAGTTTTATATGCTCCCCAACTTTGAACTGTGTGTGTAAGTTGCTTCTACAAATGTTTAACATATGTTAATAACCAGTTGCCAGCAAGATTATTCCATCGTCCTAATTGGAAAGTAAATGCATTTTGTTTTGATATTCGAAATCGCCCATGGCAAATCAATTCTTTAGCGATAGCTGGCGATTAGTAGGAAGTCAAACCTTTATCGGTCACTCATAGTTGCACCTGCTTGTGTACATCATTCATATTGACCGGTTGTGTTAAACCAAAATTAATTTCAATCCTTATATTAAGAATATATAATGGATTATCATGCCATAATTATTTAAGCTGGTGAAACATGCATTTCAATGCCTGTTTAAGATAACTCACACACAAAGCAGTTTTCTTTCCGCCCTTTAACCTTATTGCCTCAAATTACAGTACTAGCTGTGATTAATGAAATAATAAATTTATCATATGCTATTTTTAGTACTAGCTATGATTAATGAAATAATAAATTAATCATATGCTATTTTTAGCTCACCTGCTCATAGTTACCTATTATGGTCGGTCTATATCTGGCATCATGTACCATGTATTGCGGTTCTCAATTTTTAGTTCATTACTACCTTAGAAGCCACATTTCTCATCCAATTTTGATGAAACTTGGTTAGAACAATTTATTTAGGCTAGAATGTTTATTGTAACAATGTCTTGGCTAAGTTTTAAGCTTGATCATGTGCATCTAAAAACTAGTTCAAATCGAGGTCATGTCTTGAAAAAAATAGGTCACTAGGTCAAAACTGAGAAAACCACATTTCAACTTCAGAAACCACATTTATGTCTCAATCTGGATGTAACTGGGTCAAAATGTCCATCTTGACAATATCAAGGCCTTTTTATGCCCCCGGTAGGGTGGCATATAGCAGTTGAACTGTCTGTCAGTCAGTTTGTCTGTCCGTCCGAAAACTTTAACCTTGGTCATAACTTTTGCTATATTGAAGATAGCAACTTGATATTTGGCATGCATGTGTATCTCATGGAGCTGCACAATAAGTGGTGAAAGGTCAAGGCCATCCTTCAAGGTAAAAGGTCAAATATATGGCTTCAAAGCAGAGCAGTAGCGGGCATTGTGTTTCTGACAAACACATCTCTTGTTTGAATCTGGGTCAGGTGGTGACACAAATATTATGTCACAAGGTCTAGTCCTTGACAACTGTTATAGCTTGAACTCAGATGTGTGCTTCAGTGCAATAATTGCCCTCTTGTTCTTTTAACTCTTTCAGTGCGGGAACCGAATTTTGAAGGCCTTTGCAAACAGTTTGGATCCAGATGAGACGCCACAGAACGTGGCGTCTCATCTGGATCCAAACTGTTTGCTATTCTGATAGTATTCTTTGGAGAAAAAAAATCGAAGAAAATGCTAATTTTAGAAATTCAGCAGACGACATTTTAGCAGATGACAAATTTCCCAGCATTCAAAGGGTTAAACTGATGCCCACCTGAGCACAAAGTGCCCCTATGCTCTTTTGGTCAAGTCATAATTGGGTCATGTGTGGTCAAAACCTTGGTCACAATGTCAAATAAAAGAAAAAGCTTGTGAAAACTCAAGAGGCCACTTTAATTGTCCAATCTTGATCAAAGTTTATCAGAACACTTGTCCAAATGATATCTCGGCGGAGTTAGAAACTTGATCAAGTCGGGTCATAAATAAGTTCACTAGGTAAAACAAAAGAGGAAGGTAGTTAACACTCTTCTTTTTTTTATTTATAATGGAAATATTAATAAACCTTATGTTTAATTTGAAAGTTCAGTGTATGTTCTTCAAAATATTGAATTGAAATTTAATGCCAACCGCATAATTATTTCTCAATTCACATTGACTTCAAACTATGATATGCAGATGAGTATTCAATAAGGTTTGGAAAGCCCTTGATAAAACAGCATGGGATGACTTGACTGTCTGATATGTGACAGTTGGTAGTTTTATTCAAGTTTTAACTGTAACTTAACACTTTACCATTTAGATACGTATTGTCACGCATTTGCAGTCCCTTAGAAAGTTACATTTTATTTAAGACCTTTCTAACTGTTTTTTAGGCTTCATTTCCAACCCTTAGATACTGATGAGCAGGCTGTTCGGGTTTTATGCTGTTTGCACACAGCCATTTTCACTTTGCTTCCAAATGGGAAAGGTTTAAAGGTAAATCAGAAGATTTGTAACAAGTTATTTCTGAGGCATGCATGTTAGATTAATATCATGTTTTACCATTTTTTCAGAAAATGGATTTTCCCTGTGTTATCAGATAAACGTTCAGCCAAATATTATATACATGGTCTTTATTGGACCATGGACTCTGTACTTCAGTGTGTCCTAAAGTAGGGTTGTGGGCTTAAACAGTCAATAAAATGCTGCTATTTGTAGGTTGAAGTTTAGTGCACCGGTTAATATACTAACTAAAAACTGCGGGTATCGTCATAAATACTCATTCTATTCACATTGAAGGGACCATAATAATAGTGAATACGTAGCTTTAAAAAAAAAAGCAGTTCACAATATCTATTGCAAAATGACAACTTCTGTAGGTTCAGTTCATAACAGTTCAGATTTAGTGAAGGACTATGTTTGTGACGCCTGTGAAGGTAAAAAAATTGTAGAATGTGCCGATTATTTTTGCGCACAGTGTCAGAAGTTGTTCTGCGGAAAATGCATTTATCAACATGATCAATTATATGTAAACCATGACAAATATGGAAGAGGAGAAACAAGTAAATGGCCTCTTACAAAGACTATGGAGGACGTGTTACTGAAATGTGATGTCCACAAGGTGAAGAAACTGAAAACTTTCTGTGAGGACCACAGTCAGCTATGTTGCAGTGATTGTGTTTTACTGAATCACAGGTAAGTTACACAACAGTCACATAAAAGATGGGGAAAATACCACCACTCTCAAACTTTACAAGCAAAGCTGGTGCATTTCAAATCCTTTTTTAACAACATTCCATATCAATATGGTCGTTTTCATGACGTTACAACATCATAATTTTTACAAAAATTCAAAAAAATATTTGTAAGCATAAAATAAAAACAAAAATTGTTGGAATTGGTGGAGTATTGATTTAAATACACAAGTTTGTGATCATTGCATTTTTAACTCACCTGATTGCTCAGGTGAGCTTTTGTGACTGGTCTTTGTCCGTTGTATGTCCGTCCGTCCGTTGACATTTGCTCGTTAACACTCTAGAGGCCACATTTCTTGTCCCATCTTCATGAAACTTGGTCAGAAGCTTTGTCCCAATGAAATTTCGGCCAAGTTTGAAACTGGGTTGTGCCGGGTCAAAAACTAGGTCACTAGGTCAAAAAAAGAAAAACCTTGTTAACACTGTAGAAGTCACATTTCATGCCCAATCTTCATGTAACTTTGTCAAAATGTTTGTCTTAATGATATCTTGGTTGATTTCAAAAGTGGTTCCGATCCGTTGAAAAACATGGCCGCCAGTGGGCGGGGCAGTTTTCCTTATTTGGCTTTATAGAAACCTTATATACACTCTAGAAGTCACAATTTTTGCCCAATCATAATGAAAGTTGGTCAAAACATTGGTTCAATTGATGTCTCGGACGAGTTCGAAAATGGTCGAGATCGGTGAAAAAACATGGCCGCCAGTGTGCGGGGCATTTTTCTCTATATGTATATAGTGGCAGTTTTCCCTATTTGGCTATAGAGAAACCTTGTAAACACTCTAGAAGTCACAATTTTTGCCCAATCATCATGAAAGTTGGTCAAAACATTGGTTTAATTGATATCTCGGACGAGTTTGAAAATGGTTGGGATCGGTTAAAAAACATGGCCGCCAGTGGGCGGGGAATTTTTCTCTATATGTATATAGTGAAAACATGTGAACACAGTAGAAGTCACATTTTTGGCCCAATTTTCATGAAATTTGCTCAGAACATTTGTTTCCTTGATACAAGAGTTGAGTTAAAAAATGGTCCCGGTCAGTTGAATAACATGGCTGCTGGGAGGGGGGAAGTTTTCTCATTATGCCCCCCCCTTTCAAAGAAGAGGGGGGATATTGTTTTGCTCATGTCCGTTCGTCCACCAGATGGTTTCCGGATGATAACTCAAGAGCGCTTATGCCAAGGATCATGAAACTTCATAGGTACATTGATCATGACTCGCAGATGACCCCTATTGATTTTCAGGTCACTAGGTCAAAGTCACGATGACCCGAAATAGTAAAATGGTTTCCGGATGATAACTCAAGAACACTTATGCCTATGATCATGAAACTTCATAGATACATTGATCATAACACGCAGATGACCCCTATTGATTTTCAGGTCACTAGGTCAAAGGTCAAGGTCACGGTGACCCAAAGCAGTAAAACGGTTTCCGGATGATAACTCAAGAACACTTATGCCTAGGATCATGAAACTTCATAGATACATTGATCATGACTCGCAGATAAACCCTATTGATTTTCAGGTCACTAGGTCAAAGGTCAAGGTCACGATGACCTGAAATAGTAAAATGGTTTCCGGATGATAACTCAAGAATGCTTAGGCATAGGATCATGAAACTTCATAGGTACATTCATCATAACTCGTAGATGACCCCTATTAATTTTCAGGTCACTAGGTCAAAGTCATGATGACCCGAAATAGTAAAATGGTTTCCAGATGATAACTCAAGAACCCTTAGGCCTAGGATCATGAAACTTCATAGGTACATTGATCATGACTCGTAGATGACCCCTATTGATTTTCAGGTCACTAGGTCAAAGGTCAAGGTCACGGTGACCCGAAATAGTAAAATGGTTTCCAGATGATAACTCAAGAACGCTTATGCCTAGGATCATGAAACTTCATAGGTACATCGATCATGACTGGCAGATGACCCCTATTGATTTTCAGGTCACTGGGTCAAAGGTCAAGGTCATGGTGACCTGAAATACCGGTAGTAAAATGGTTTCTGGATGATTACTCAAGAACACTTATGCCTAGGTTCATGAAACTTCATAGGTATATTGATCAATCATGACTCGCAGATGACCTCTATTGGTTATCAGGTCACTTGGTCAAAGTTCAAGGTCACAGTGCCAAAAAAATGTATTCACACAATGGCTGTCAAGGTCACGGTGACTCAACTTAGAAAAATGGTTTCCGTATGATAACTCAAGAATGCTTACGCCTAGGATCATGAAACTTCATAGGTACATTGATCATGACTCGCAGATGAAATAATGATGAAACTTGACCAGGATGTTTGTCTGGACAATATCTGGGTCAAGTTTGAATTTGGTAAAGATTGAATGAACCGACTCCTCAGGTGAGCGAACTAGGGCCATCTTGGCCCTCTTGTTTTTCTATGATCACTTGTGAATTAAAATTGATATTTCAGCACAGCAAATCCGACAAATATCGTCTATATCTGTAATTTGTATCTAACAAAGTATGAATGTATTTCTATATTGTCACTGACCAAAGGCCTAAACTCTGACCTGCCATTTAGCGAAATATAAATACCCCTTTTGTACTTATTAAGGGTTGTGGTTGGTACCCCCCGTAATTAAAGACTTAAGTTTGCATTTACTTACCTTAAGAAACTTTCCATGTAGTCAGGTTTTGGCGATATTTGAATGAAATTTTATGTGTAGGTAACTTACATGCCAATTTAGCGTTGGTTTGCTTTTGGGGCCATTTGGGTCAAGTTCAATGTTACTAAAAATTGCTAATGATTTTCTTTGATTGGCTGTAGTTTTAATTTATTTATTCCTCTGTAAGTTTGTGTGAAGTCATTGTTCTTTCCGACATATCCAAGAATTGCATTAAGGGCCAGTTGTTTGAAGGTCACTGTTACCAAAGTAGGAAAAATGTTTTGACTCAATAACTTGACCTTGCATTAAGTATAGTGCTGCAATTTGTCATTATATCAGGTGAATAACAGAAACTGCACATCACATTATCAAAGCAGAGTTTAAAATTTAGACTCAAATCGTTTGGCAAGACATGCCCTGTTTTAAGTATTATAAATGATGTACTTTTACAGTTTTATTTTCAGTTAGGTTTTATATAGTTGTAAAAAACAAACATCTATCATACATGTGGCAATTGTGTTTTAAGTTGCTGTTTCAGACAGTGCACCAATGTGACCCTTATATCTGAGGCAATAAGAAAGATTTCATTTGATATGGGATGGTTGTCAATCAATATTCATACTATTCTTGATGAATTAAATAAGTTTAAGAGATTACAAGAGGCCAGCATTCAGTCTTTGGAGGTATCATATAGTAAAAATTTGCAAGAAATATGAAATATGAGGCAAAAATTAAATGCTGCTTTGGATGTGCTAGAAAATGCAACCTTGAAAGAACTGGATGAAATGAGGGCTACATTGCAAACCTTACTCAAGAATGATGTTGACAACTCTAGAAAAATGACAGATAAACTGAAAAAAATCATTGAAGCTGTAACTGTCCTTAGTCATAAGAGCGAGAAAGAAATGGAGTTTGTAGCCAGCAGAAAATGCCTGGACAAAATATGAGAATCTTGAGTCATATCTGAAGGAGAACCCTGCGCATTTGCAGGGTTCAATATTATTCAAAGCAAACATTGATATTGAGAAGTACCTGTCTCAACAGGCAAGCTTTGGAAGGATTGTAGATGGTATTCTCAGGATGAATCCAGACCATGTGATGACTGTGAAGAGTAAATGTGAGTATATGGTGAGAATATCGAGTGACGGAAATCAGACAAACAGAATCAGTGGCATTTGCTGTCTGCCTAGTGGCCAAGTCATTGTTACAGATGAAATAAACAGAAAAGTAAAGCTGTTGGACCAGCATTACAATGTGTGCACTCACTGTGATGTGTCTAATAATCCAAGCGGCATTTGCCAAATCACATCAACTGAGGTGGCTGTATCTCTTAATTCCGAAGTGCAGTTTATCTCTGTGAGCAATGGGAAGCTTGTAAAAGGGAGGAAGTTCAAGTTACCACATGATGCAAGTTGTATAGCCCACCATCAGGGAGTGTTGTATGTCACTGGCTTGAATGCCTTGTACCAATACACTCTGACTGGATCACTTGTGAAAAAGCTGTACGAAGATAACAATTATAGAGGTAAATGTTTTTTTCATTAATACCAATACAAGAAGATCTCTATTATTGATATTTGTTACCATTAATGATCATATGTGAAAATTATGCTTAATACCAAACATATATGAAAGGAACAACAGTGTAAATGCATATATTATAATCCTGAATTACTTAAATATAACGTGTTCCGTGTTTTGCAGTGTGGAAATGTGCAGTGAATCCTGCTGGGGACCGTATCTATGTCACCACCTCAGAGATATTTTGGGCGCACTTGACCCTCCACGGCAAGGACAGGCTCATCACTCTGTCTACAGATGGCACCCTGATAATCCACTTTCTGTGACCATGAACTACAAAGCCCATATGGCGTTCATATCACACCTTCAGGACAAGTCCTGGTCTGTGAAAACTACTCCCAAACTGTCGTACAGATGGATCGTGAGGGAAGAAAGAAACTGGCAATTTTTCACAGAAAGAAGGAGTGAGTTCCGCAGTGTCTGTCTGCTACAACACCAACGTTCACCAGATCATTTTGGGACTAAATAATAACAATAAAATCAATGTTATGGAATTGCAATAGCTCTTTTATTGGAAACAAAATAAAATTGATATTAGCAGGTTACAAATGTTATTTCCTTTTTTAATGGTACCTTTTAGTAAAGGGTGAAAAAAAATTCATACAGCTGACATTTTGTTAAAAATCTTTATTTCAAATTTGAGAATTGTTAATTCTCTGAAGATTATAGCATTGAAAACAGGCATGTATGATAACTGTATATAATATTGATACTCATTAGTTCTCAAGTTTTAGGCCAACAATAAAAAATATGTTTGTTTGCAATTGTCAACCTTACCACTAATAGTCCTTACTCAAAATATATTTTGGGGTGAAATAAAATAGTTTTTTTTCTGATTACCAGTAATCTTTTATTTTTAATTGACCTTTTAGACATTAAATTAACTACATGTATATCCACAGGAAACCTGCTTATAATTTTTCATATAGAACAGAACAAATATTTTATTCACTTAAGCATATTGCAGCTCATGGTGATTCATATTATAAGGCATTAATACATGTGTGAAAAAAAATTAATACTAGTAATCAAGATAATAATACAGTATGCATGAGAGTGTTGTGTGTTCATATAAACAATGAATTGAGTATATGAACCACATGTTAACAAAAATTGGTGGAAACAGGCAAAAAAAAATGAGTACATTCATTTCATAATAAAATGTTCATGTTAACAAAAATCAGCATTATCAGAAATAATGGTAACTAAATGACACTAATAAATGTTGAGTTGAGGAATAATACAATTATCTCTTTTGTTAAAGCATGTTATATATAGTAAATTGCTATTTTCCTAAGGGTCCATTTATTTTTACTATTTAAAAGTTTCAACAATTCATGCATCCTTGGTCTTATTGAGAAGTGTTTTAATATGTATTTGGATTTTTCTTATCAATAAAACTGAAATTTAAGTATAAAGTGATATGATAGTAAGTCTTATAAATCATTAAGATTACATAAAGTGAACATTCTTTTGTTTTTGATCATTTTATAATGTCTGCCAATTTCAATTAACAACTTATGTGACAATAGATGTATTTTAGCAATGATATTTCTATGTTTTCTATGTATAGAAATTAAACTTTCTTATGTGTCTTAGACCATCCTTTCAAAATTTGCAAGATTGAACATGCACTTATGTTTGCAAAAAAACAACATTTTACTACCTACTGTAACCCATTACCAGTAACTCTGGGTAGGCTATTATGGCAAACAGCAACTTAGTTAATTATCTTAGGTGTTGTTTGTTACAAAACAAATGTCATAATCAATATACAGAAAAATATGTACCTGTATTATGTTAAGTAATTATTTTGATGTATTAATATTTGATTATTGATATATTCTGATAACAATTTGTTTCATTGTCAATAAGTAATTAGTTTAACACTGATACAACTATTTATTTCTTTTTATGAACAGATATTATTTGGCATATGTGTCATATGTGTCATTTACATATGTGTGCCTTTGGTTGCATATTGCATACATTATACTTCAAAATTTATGTTTTGTGTGAACATCTATCTAGAAATAAATTATTGTTACGATTAGTTGAAAGCGTTTCTTTGACAATTCAACTACTTCAGGCTTAGATTTTTCCCGTGGTAGACGTATAGCCCACCAAAATCAATTTTACCTGTTAAAAAATATAACAACTCTGCTGCAATATACTTTATGCAAAGTATCCACAAACTGCTGCTGATTTCCATTATGCTGGAATAGTTATAAGAATTATGAATGATATTTAAAAGAAATTTACCACATAACTTCACCACTTGGAGTAGGTGTTTCAAAAGCAAAACCTGAGCCTCTTGAGCAAAGTAAAGATCTCACTAAAGGTCATAGATGTATATGGTGCTGCTAGTTAAATAATTGCAAGTTTTTTTTTCGTAGCTCTTGAACCCAGCTTTCCACCTTTAATGACCTATAACATAACGCCAGCAGACCCGAATTAATACATTTCATTTATTCCATTGGCTAATTTGAGCATAATCCCCCAGAACATTGGCAACATAACCAATCTTTTTAGTATATAATGTAACACTGTTCAGTGTAGGGGTATGCAGTTAAGTCTATGAATTTTCATATGTAACAGAGACACACATTTTTTGTCCAGTTAAAAATATGCATTGACAGTAAAATCCATCCCCAAGATTTTCAGGGTCAGTGCTGGGTCAGTCAATCGTCAGGGGGAAGACAAAATGTCTATCAATAAATGCTTTATGTTGATAATACAGTATTGCTTTTAAGATATCAAATAATACGAATTTTAGGGAAAGATTTAAATGAAAATCCTTAAATACCACATTTCTTGTATTGTGAGAAACACCTCCCAAAAAAGTATAGTGTCCACGATAGAAGGGAAATTGTTTAAATATCTAGCCAAAATGAATGACACCATGGGATTTTTAAAGACCCTCATCATGTGAAAATGGGTCTCGTGCAATATGCTTCTAGCGTAACTCTAGCCAAGCCTGCGAATCCGCGCAGACTTGTCAGGATATGCATACTTAATAGGCTACTCTTGAGATACCATGAAACCTTGTATGCTTTTTTATAGCGGAAAGCATAGCCCCTTACCAGACGGCGCAAGTGTGCAGGCTGGACTTGAGCTATGCTAAGCACATATGACATAAGACCAATATTTGCATGACGTGAAAATACGGACTTAAAATAGGTATGAAACAAACTTTTGAAATTTACAAAAATATAATTAAATCAGAAGAATTAAAAATATGTTTCTCTGGTTAAAATATTTACTGACATCTCATATAATGACATAACCAATCATAACACATAATATAAATAATGCTTATAACATATTTATTTGTTGTCGTTGTTGTAAACTCTGCATTATCAGTTTTCATATACAATGCAATTCAGCACTTACTATTTAATTTTCTTATGTGCAATATTTTATGTTAAATGATATACATACTTTTATTCAACATTAATTTAGTTTGTATTGTACAAACTTGTGTTTTTTGTGTGTTGTAAAATACTTGAACTATAACACAATTATAATATGATATGAATGTATGTTGTATACAATATTCTACATATGTAATATCATACAGAGTTAATACAATTTTGCACTGAAAATGTAACAGTGCTATTTGAATATGTGGAAGAAAAAATTGAATTGTGTAAGAAAGGTCTTTAACTAAATTTAACTTTCTGAGGACTACAAATGCTTCCAAATACCTATCTAAGTGGTAAAGGGTTAAGAGAAAACAAGAGATGTGTTTGTCAGAAACACAATGCCCCCTATTGCGCCGCTTTGAAAAAAATAATTATTTTTTAGACCTTGAAGGATGACCTTGATCTTGAACTTCCACCACTCAAAATGTGCAGCTTCATGAGAACACCGCTTTGAATTTTTTTGTGACCTTTGACCTTGAAGGATGACATTGACCTTGAACTTCCACCACTCAAAATGTGCAGCCTCATGAGAATGCCGCTTTGAATTTTTTATTATTTTTTTTGACCTTTGACCTTGAAGGATGACCTTGACCTTGAACTTTCACCACTCAAAATGTGCAGCTTCATGAGAACACCGCTTTAAAAGATTTTTTTGTTGACCTTTGACCTTGAAGGATGACCTTGAACTTTTACCACTTAAAATGTGCAGCTTCATGAGAATGCCGCTTTGATTTTTAAAATATTTTTTATATATTTTTTTTGTTGACTTTTGACCTTAAAGGATGACCTTGACTTTGAACTTCCACCACTCAAAATGTGCAGCTTCATGAGATACACATGCATGACAAGTTGCTATCTTCAATATTAAACAAGAAGTTATGAGCATTTTTCCAAACCTAAACGCAGATTTCGAAACCTACACGCGGACCCTAAGTTGAAGGTCAAGGTCACAGGTGTAAAAATTTTTGTGCATATGAAAAGGCCCTGTCCATATACACATGCATACCAAATATGAAGGTTATATCTCAAGGGACATAGAAGTTATGAGCATTTTTCGAAACCTAAACGCAGATTTCGAAACCTAAACGCGAACCCTAAGTTCAAGGTCAAGGTCACAGGGGTAAAAAATTGTGTGCGTATGGAAAGGCCTTGTCCATATACACATGGATACCAAATATGAAGGTTATATCTCAAGGGACATAGAAGTTATGAGCATTTTTCGAAACCTAAACGCAGATTTCGAAACTTAAACGCGGACCCTAAGTTCAAGGTCACAGGGGTAAAAAATTGTGTGCGTATGGAAAAGCCTTGTCCATATACACATGGATACCAAATATGAAGGTTATATCTCAAGGGACATAGAAGTTATTAGCATTTTTCAAAAAACTTAAACACAGATATCGAAACCTAAACGCGGACCCTAAGTTCAAGGTAAGGTCACAGGGGTAAAAACATTTTTGTGTCCAGAAGCATATTGGCGGGGAATATCAATTCAACGAATTTGCTTGTTTTTTAATAGGTTTGAAAGGTTACCAAGATACATAATTATAGCTTAATAAAAGTTAATTTGTATCATCTGAATATGTGGAAAAACTGGTGTGTTTTTAACATCTTGTAGTCTGATAAATCTGAAAGACTCCACAATTATTTCACAGATGTGTTCAATGTCTGACCTTGTACCAAATGTTTGCAGCTTATTTTTAGCTCGGCTGTTTTCTGAGAAAACCTGATGTATTGTCATAGCCAGCTCGTAGTCCGCCGTCGTGCTAAAACCTTCACATTGGCTCTAAAATCAAAGTGCTTCTACCTAAAACTTTGAAACTTCATATGTAGCTGCACATTGATGAGTTCTACACGCCACACCCATTTTTGGGTCACTAGGTCAAAAGTCAAGGTTACTGTTACCTCTCAAAAACAAAATAAATTCTTCTGATAAGCTCTCAATTATTCAAAACTGCATCAACTGCGAAAAATGGCAAATGTTTTCGGATTGATGCGAATTGTTCGCACTCAAATATTGCGAGTGTTTACGGTTTGGATAATACGGTGGTTTCATATTTGGTCAGCATTACTCAGAACACGGCATTCAATATGAGTTAGGCAAAGTTTCAAATAAAAAATATAGATAACACTTCTGTTACAAGCGATCACTTCATTGTGTACAACAAAAGGGCAAACAGTGAACAACAATGCACGTTTGTCGACATGCGATCAAAGACCATTTCAATCGACAAATGCGAAAAAGGACTCACAATTTGCGAGGTATTGTTTGGTAAAAGTGCATAGAATAACGAACCTGGACTTAAAAAACTAACGTTATGGGAAACTGTAGCTGTTAGTGTTGGTGGATTTATTGTGCTCGTGATAGCTGCTATTTGCTTCATAATTGTACTACACAGCATAGCTCGTCATAACGATACTGTTGTAAAGAGTTAACATATATCAAAGCGTTTGAATCCGTTATTGTCATAACTCACAATGACTTCTCATGACGACATGTATACCGTTGAAAGCGAGAGCATTGGTAACACTCAAGAATTTTCCATTCACGTTTTTAAATGCATCAGCGTTTCAATCCATGAACAAGAACTGCTCGAAAGCATTTTTGAAACCATACTAGACGATATTGGAGACGAAAACGTGCTCATATTTGACTTAACAATCGAGTTTTGTTTCACAAAAGTTAGTAAAACTCTACATATCAGTCAGCTAAATTCGCAAAACTGTTCGTGTTTTGACATAACTTGTGCTATGCAAGAACAAGGAATCAATTTCCCTTTACAGCTGATCTTCATGTTTTTGTAACAAAAAACGCATAAACACATTTTCAGTCATAATTTCACTATATCGAGTTGTTGATGGACTACAAAGTTAAACCATGTAACGGTGAGCGCTGCATGTTCTCAAATTAAGAGTGGAAATAGTTTTCAGTTTAATTGTGGTTTTGTGTATAAGGTGGAAGATGGAGAGAACTTGACTTGTAAATCAAAAGATGTAATATATGTTCTGAAGTGCAACACTTGCTGCAGTGAGTATATTGGCGAGACCGTTAATCTGAGAAAACGCATTCACAGTGTGACACCCACAACTCTCATATTCGAACAGAGCAGCATTCTTGTCGAGCTACTGATCATTTGAAAGAATGTGGGAAACACTTGTGCGATGTTCAAGAACGTTACACTGTATTCGTTTTGGAGACAGAGCGAGACAAGCATGTGCGTAAAGCAAAAGAGGCGTACTACATTCGTTTATTCCAGCCAATGATGAACAAGTAAGACGTGCATTATTTTTCACGCGTATATATATAGCTGCAGTTAACAAAAGCACACTCGCAATCACTTTCTACGATGGCACAATAAATGCTGAACTCGAGCTACCCAGCAAACATGGCCATATCGGCCCGATATCGGCTAAATGATGGAATATCGGCAGAGGTTTGCCGATGTTGGGCCGACATCGGACCGACATTTATGTTAAACAAAAACTATTTTGTTAAGAGATGAGAACTTTTTGCAATTTTCCATTATAGTGAATCCATCTGGTTTAATAACGTTTGATTAGGTCGCATATTATTCAATTTATATTTATAGGACAATGTCGGCCCGATGTCGGCCCGTTGTTATAAAAATACTTATAACTCCACAGTTCAAAGTATGATATCGGCCCAACATAGACCCGATATCATAATTAACACTCAAGAGAAAAGGTAACTTTGATTATTTTCTTTTTAATTTCTTGTTGCGTTAAATTTAATTGTCTATGTCTCTTTTAAAAACCGTGAAAAATAGGTCGCATATTATACAATTTATATTTATAGGACAATGTCGGCCCGATGTCGGCCCGTTGTTATAAAAATACTTATAACTCAACAGTTCAAAGTATGATATCGGTCCAACATAGGCCCGATATCATAATTAACACTCAAGAGAAAAGGTAACTTTGATTATTTTCTTTTTAATTTCTTGTTATTAAATTTAATTATTATGTCTCTTTTAAAAACCGTGTAAGATACTTGATATAAAATCAATATTATCATGTCCAGGAAGAGTAACCGTTGTTAAAAGGAAATACACAGGTTGCTTCCCTTGGCTCTTGTGCAGTGAATCTGCCCAGGCTTTGGAAGTAAACAAAATAAAGTATGTCAACTAAATTTATATTACATAATGTTATAAAATACCTTTCATTTAATAAATATATTTGTCATATTACTTTTTATGTAAATATGCGTTTGAAATATTTGACTTTAAAATATATTCAGTCCTGTATGATCATACGGGTTATGGAGGTTTCGGTAAATGACAAGTTCGGTAAATTGATTTATATAGTAAATGCCGTGGAGGTTTCGGTAAATTGGTATAAATAGGGATTATCGCACCTTTTGTCGATAAGCGTGCACATAAATTGAGTATTTATTTATAGAAATGTTCATACACAGATGAGTCCATGGGAGAATATACCACTTTAAAATAACATTTTAATTAACTAATATCATCTTTTGCAACGTATAACCAGTATGTTCAAAGGCCAACGCGTTTGTAGTTTTACCGCAACATTGCACAATCATTTAAAGTTTTGAAACAAGTTCACTTTTCAAATAAACAACTTGATGTACCGTATTGCGAAAGGATTTATTTGACATATAACGAAAGGATTCGTAGTCGAAATAGATGCTTTGCGTATTTTCACTGCTACAGTATAATTACCTCCCTTAGTTTTAAATTTGCCAGGTAAACAATATGAAATTGTAACTTGTTCTTCATAAAGTAAGTTAATTGTATGGCTAAAAATAAGGTATTAAGCATTTAAAGAGTATTTGATATTTAAGGAATGTTTCTAGTAAAATCATGCGTATATATTCGGCTTGTTTCCGTGTTAGTGAAGGAGAAATGCTGATCGGTAATCTCCGTAGAGTGCGGATGGAATTCGGAAACGTCGGTAGTTTCCGGATCGTGTCTTTCCGTTAGCTAGGTGGCGCTCTGTTTGCCAGTATATAAAACGCTTGCAAAAAGGCAAGTGGGGGAGTCCTCCGGTGTATGCGAGCGGATCAACATCTGAAGAAAAGGGACGTTACTCTAAAAGAACAGTATTCTGGAGCAGTTGGGTATTTACGTTGGCTTCAAGCTTTAAACGGTGCTGCCCGGGCTGCAGAGTTCCTGTTTCTTGGAGAGGGTCTTCAGAGGGTTGGAATCTACGGACGTCGTACAAGGCAGTGACGGAAGCTTCACCTAAGGCCTTGGGGTGACGTGAGCCAGTGTCTTCGCGGAAGCCAGTAGCCTCACGGAGGCGGTGACATGTAGCTTCACGGAAGCCAGAGGATTCGTGGAGGGAACATCGGCATTGTGAGGCCGCGCACATAGCGCTCGGTGGCGGCCTCAGGAAATCGGTCGAAGGCATCGCTTCCCCTCTTTTGGTCGCATTGTATATATTTAAGGCGACTCAATTACTCTTCATTTTCCAATCATAAGGCAGGTAGCCTGAGAAAAATTAGTTTTTATTAATTGTTATTTGTAATCGGCCTTCCGAGGGTTTCGGAAGGCACATCGTCGTTGTGAGGCCGCGCACATAGCGCTCGGTGGCGGTCTCAGGTAGTCGGCGGCACGCGCTACATATTTGGTGGCAGCGGTGGGATAGGGTACAGAAACCTATCGACAGTTCTAACCTGTCAAGCCCAGGCCTCAAAATGACTCAAGGTGGTGACGCAAGTCTTCTTGAAGCAATGGAGCGGTTGAAGCGGGAAAATGAAGCCCTCGTTGCAAAGTGTGAAACGTTGACTTTGGAGAAGGAACTTGATAGATTAGAGCGTGACAAAATCCAGACTCGCTTCTCTACTCCTGGTCTAGAAACAGAGACACCTAAGCCTCAATCAAAGTTATTTATTCCCGGAGAAAATGTAACAACATTGAAGAAGACTCCATTGAAACCTTTGAGTATTGTGAAGGCAGCTACGTATGATGGTCAATCATCGTGGCGAGATTATAGAGCGCACTTTGAGACGTGCGCTGTGATTAATCAATGGGAATTCAGCGACAAGGGATTGTATTTGGCAGTGTCGTGGCGTGGCCAAGCGCAAGGGGTATTGGCAAACCTTGCACACAATTCCAGAGATTATGACTCACTGTTGCAAGCCTTGGAAGAACGTTTTGAGCCTCCTAACCAGACGGAACTGTACAGAGTGCAGTTACGTGATCGCAGACAAAAAGCATCGGAGACGTTGGGAGAGCTGAGGCAAGACATTCGAAGATTAAACAACCTGGCATACCCCTTTGCACCGGCAGACCTGAAAGAAACATTGGCCAAAGATCAGTTTCTTGATGCTCTTTAAAGTGCGGACATGAGACTACGCATCAAACAGGCCCGACCAGTAAGCCTCAATGATGCCATCAGGCACGCTGTGGAGCTCGAAGCTTTTTATCGTGCAGAAAGAACTAAGCCTGACAGCCATGTGTCTGCGGTAGGTACCGATGACAATAAGCCAATGAAGCAAATGAATGAGCTTCAAAAGATGGTTGACATGCTCAACAAACGGCTAAGTCAGTTCATGGTCAGCCTGTCTTGGAGAGTTTTGCGGAGGCACGGCAAGCCTCGGTGACATTATCATTGGGTATGATAATGGGGACTTTGTGTGTTTTTGGTTCAGTACGAACCATGTTAAGTAGTGAGTAGATTTTTTTAGGCACTGATGTTAATACATTTATTATCTCAAGAGATTCGCTATTGCATTGTGTACGATAGCTCTTGTTGAAGTTTGCTTGTGTACAGTTTTTGGATTAGTTGTAGTGTTTGATTGTATTAGTTTTGTATATTGGAATCATGAGGGGACTCATGTCAAATCGGAGGCGTGGGTAATATAACGAAAGGATTCGTAGTCGAAATAGATGCTTTGCGTATTTTCACTGCTACAGTATAATTACCTCCCTTAGTTTTAAATTTGCCAGGTAAACAATATGAAATTGTAACTTGTTCTTCATAAAGTAAGTTAATTGTATGGCTAAAAATAAGGTATTAAGCATTTAAAGAGTATTTGATATTTAAGGAATGTTTCTAGTAAAATCCTGCGTATATATTCGGCTTGTTTCCGTGTTAGTGAAGGAGAAATGCTGATCGGTAATCTCCGTAGAGTGCGGATGGAATTCGGAAACGTCGGTAGTTTCCGGATCGTGTCTTTCCGTTAGCTAGGTGGCGCTCTGTTTGCCAGTATATAAAACGCTTGCAAAAAGGCAAGTGGGGGAGTCCTCCGGTGTATGCGAGCGGATCAACATCTGAAGAAAAGGGACGTTACTCTAAAAGAACAGTATTCTGGAGCAGTTGGGTATTTACGTTGGCTTCAAGCTTTAAACGGTGCTGCCCGGGCTGCAGAGTTCCTGTTTCTTGGAGAGGGTCTTCAGAGGGTTGGAATCTACGGACGTCGTACAAGGCAGTGACGGAAGCTTCACCTAAGGCCTTGGGGTGACGTGAGCCAGTGTCTTCGCGGAAGCCAGTAGCCTCACGGAGGCGGTGACATGTAGCTTCACGGAAGCCAGAGGATTCGTGGAGGGAACATCGGCATTGTGAGGCCGCGCACATAGCGCTCGGTGGCGGCCTCAGGAAATCGGTCGAAGGCATCGCTTCCCCTCTTTTGGTCGCATTGTATATATTTAAGGCGACTCAATTACTCTTCATTTTCCAATCATAAGGCAGGTAGCATGAGAAAAATTAGTTTTTATTAATTGTTATTTGTAATCGGCCTTCCGAGGGTTTCGGAAGGCACATCGTCGTTGTGAGGCCGCGCACATAGCGCTCGGTGGCGGTCTCAGGTAGTCGGCGGCACGCGCTACAGACATTTGATCAAAACGGGTTTTGCGACCTATTGACTGCATCAACATAAGCTATGGGATGAGGATATATTAGATGTTGTTTTTGTAAAATTGGTTTTGCCTGCGAAAACACTAGTTGTGAATTATAAAATATTCTCCGCCCAAAGATTGTTTCGCATATGGCTTGGTTAATTATTTCTTGTTTTGATTGCATTGACATTCCTCTCAAAATATATTCTAGCATCATACGTAAATGTTCTTCTGGCGGCGCCACATACATTATTTCCGTGGATTTTGTTTGAATGGGCAATTTCGCGGTTGCCAAATATATTTACATATAAATGACTATTTTAACCCCAGAAATATTACCATGACTTAAGTCAAATAACCAATTGCCTTGACATAATATTAAATTATCAAAATATTATATATTTAAAAAAACGAATTCTCGGTTAGAAATTTGTGTAATAAACTGGTTTTTATTTCACTAGATTGAAAACGTGGCATTTGTACTCTAATAACACTGGCATGTTTTGCAAACGAGGCAACTCGCTACGTATAGCGACCTTTTCTTTCGTAAATAGAAATGTTATGCTTCATATCCGGTTGCGTGTTTTTCTGTTTACCTGTTTTATCGATTGAGTTAGAAATAATAAAGGCGTTTTGAAATTAAGGTAACGCACTTCCTTTTAAATGAGTCATGTTTATAGGCAAATCATATAGAAATGGCCATTTCTACTGAATTATCAAACGTGCAAACTGTGGGGTTCCATCTGGAAGAAAGTTTGTACACATTTATGTTTCCTTTTTCAGAAATAACGGCTTACTGGTTTTGATGCAATATATAATTGTGGATAAACATATTAAATATTATAATATTATAATATATTGTAACGGATGCGAACACAGGTTTTATACAATGCGCATTTCAATGGAAGCTATTTTTGTATCTTAAAGACCCAGATTACTGACACGAACCACTTTCTCAAGGAAACTCGGCCAAACTTTTGCTATAAAATCCCCTAAACAACAATAAAGAACATAACATCAAACATGATTTCTTTATGACAGCATTTTAGGGAAACAAAATTTGATATAATTGTATATGACTTGATATGGATTTTAAAATGATTTGCCTGTTTGAATAAATTGTCACAATCAGTTCCATTGATGTGTTTTGATTTCTTACTATGAATCATCATTGAACATTGAACAACAAGTCCCAATTTATCTTTCTTTGCCTTAATGTGGTACACGGATGGGAGAAGTTTACCATCATTTGCTTTTTTGGTCTTATTTTTTACTTGAAATAATCAAGTTTTGATTATGCGTGTTTGACTAGGCGGGTGATTTCCATATTTCTCAATTTAATTTACTGATTGGCTGAAATTATTTTCAATGTGTGCATGAATCAGCGGGTGATTTCCAATATTTTTCAGGGTAATTCACTGATTGGCTGAAAGTAATTCATACATACGAGGCTCAGTGACGGTGTATATTTCAGCGACCAGAATACATTTGTGAAATAATTTGGTGTATGATTAAATCAGTGAAATACTCATTTCAATTAAGTATCAGGGCGTTTGCAATATTGCAATATTCGGGATGACTGAACAACATTCTTGAGTACATCAGGTAAGCCTTTGATGTACAGCGACTTCGATTTCAATGCAATGTTTTTGCACCAACTTAATATGAACTTTTTATCAAAATGCGTTTGGTTATATATATAATGGCGTTACATATAAAACTTTATGCATTCAGCTACATTCAAATCAAGTTTTAAATATAGCATTGAAATCGAATTCACGTGTTACGTAATTCGCAATTATATGGTCCGCTCGCTAGAAGTTATTTTTTTATTTAAGGCAATTATTCATCTCCCTATAACATACGGCATAACAAATACGGCAAACAACACTAACAAAAATGATTAAAATTCGGGTCCGTGGCCCTGGAACCGCCCATATAATCATAGATACTTGGCAGTTGACGTTACGAAACGTGTCGTAACAGCATTGTCTTAAAATCTTGTTAATTTACGTAAGTACATACATTTTTGGCCTGGGGCAAAGCCCCTTGGCCATAGTACTCATACCGATTTTTTAGGTAAGCTAACTTGGCTGGCTGCCAAAACAACCACGAATGAATGAATTTGGAAAAGTCCGATTTACCACTTGGCGGTCATTTATGCGCAATCAAAGAAGAGGACCTATACAAACAAATAGTCCCTGCAAAGAATTCTCAATAACCCGCATTGTGAATACAGAACATCACCATATAACATGACAGTGTCAAAAAACGTGTAAAAAAATATTATTGAAGCAAAATTCCTAAGCATTGGGTTCGGCATAGTTTTTATTATTGTTTGCATATTCCGCTACCCTAGATATACTTGGAATGAAATGAAGATTAGTGTTACACACATATTTTCTGAACATGTAACATCGTTTAATTTTATTTTTCCATTTGAGAAACACTTTTCTATGAAGAAAAACACTATTATTATTCAAAGTTTTGATATATAACCAATCTTTTATACAGTGACTACAAAGAAGTATATTTGAGATGAACTGTTCTAATGTAGTCTATCTACCCCCATGTAATTTTGTCAGTACATTTCCATATTATCAGTTTAAGTTGGAATCAATAATCAATCTATAATACAGTGACACAAAAATTATCTTGGATTAACTGTTCTTATGGACGTTTTCTATCCCCATGTAATCTTTATCAAAACATTTCCATAGAAATTGAGTATTTAATAAGTATTGAGTAATTAATTAATAATTAGCATTATTAATCTATAAGTTAAAAAACAATTCAAAATTTTACATGGGATATTATTCGTATATTAATATTATACTTTCATAGTATACAATATCGGTAGTAAGCATTTGTTTCATAATACTGTTATTAAAAACTGATAAAAAATGACATAATCATGTAATTTAGTATAAAAATATGTTTTTATTATAATTACAGGATGGCATAGACGCATCAACGCACAAGCGTGTTCCGCAAACCTTGGTCTGTACAAGTTGGCCAACCTTCTCAGAGAGGAATCTGAGACAGTTGATCTTCAGATACGGCTGGTGAGCCAGCACCTTCTCACGAAGATCAGACGGAAGAAATATGTTGCGATGCACGGCAGACTACATCAAGCATGGGATGACTACGAAGAGGAGAAGCTGACAACCACTGATCTACTGAGGATCATCAGCCATATCAATGCCCTAGGACCATCCACGGCGGTCCACCACATGCTCGACGACGACGAGTTTTGAACGATGTGAATGACTGATATTGTTGAAATTCACATTAAATTGTACTGTGTCATAAATGAATCTCATTTTTATTAGAAATGAAATGAAATTAAATCGGCATGCGGAAACTCTGAATGATACTAATGTGTGGTATTAATATTGTACTGTGTCATAAATGTATCGTATTAATATGTGACTACGCCCTCATTTTTTTTAAAAATGACATGAAATATTGAAATATGTCCTATATATATATATATATATATATATATATATATATATATATATATATATATATATATATATATATATATATATATATATATATATATATATATTGTATCCATGTTTTACTTGTTGCTTATTTATAATATATGGTAAATAAAACGGATTACAAAGTCAATCAGTTATTATGTTTTTATTCAACGGATTTGTTGAGGCAAAAAATGATATCAGTTATTTTGGCCGTAAAATCCATTGTTCCAGTACAGTAGCCAGGTGCCTGTGTATTAAGCTGATACGATAGTGATCATCACAGCAGCTTGCTATTACACATTGTATTCATTCTGCTGGCGTTGTGTTAGATGTCATTTTTATCAGTTTTCAATTATGTGTATCTCTTCGCTTAACTCAACGTTCAATGGCACGCGCACTTAACAAAATTATAAAACATAACGCGTATCATTTTATTACTTTTTATTAATTATGTACACGTATTAGATTTTATATATTTTTTTTTTCTTGTGTTTTTCTCAACCAGAAAGAAATAATAAAACATGTAATATAAAATTCAACATTTGGCTCTTACAAGAGGTGGCCTCCACGTGGCAAGAGCTGGGCAACATATTCATTATGTTGGCAAACTACCTCATGTTTATATATTGAGAAATTGAGTGTTTATCGGTGGTCTAAATTACTATTGCGCTTTATATTTAAACTGAAATCATTATACGCCCGTCTATGACGGGACGTATTATGGTATACCCCGCGTCCGTCCGTCTGTTAATGTCGTACGCTACGTCAAATATCCTTTGACAGATTTTCTTCAAATTTTAACACAATCTTAATATTGATAAACCCTGATCCCCTTTCGTTTTTGACGGAATTCTGAATTGTCGTTCCAGAGTTATGGGACTTTGTTCGTCAAAATTTCGTGATTTCATTGAATGTCCTACTGTAGCTCAAATATCCTTCGATGGATTTTTTTCAAATTTCAACACAATCTTAATATTGATAAACCCTGATCCCCTTTCGTTTTTGACGGAATTCTGAATTGTCGTTCCAGAGTTATGGGACTTTGTTCGTCAAAATTTCGTCATTTCATTGAATGTCCTACTGTAGCTCAAATATCCTTCGATGGATTTTTTTTTTTTTTTTTTTTTAGTATCCCTGAAAAATTGAACAAGGTGAGCTTTTTTCTATTCCGATTGTACACTACCACTTACCCATCTACATTTCTCTTTTATTATTGGTCAAAATATCTATAACAGGTTTACTTCAACTCCATATCCTCTAAAGAAATGCATACATATACTCAAAAAAAGATATGGTATGAATGTCAAGGAGACGGCGCTCCATGCTCATGTACTTATAAAATAAACCATGTATTCAAATACAAATAAACTGAAGTAAAAAAATGATTCAAAGGGTTATTTATTACCTTACTACTTCATTGGCGAACGACGGGCGTATCATGCGCTCATGGCGCAGCTGTTTATTTTTATTATGTCATGTCTACAATATTTTACAAGACACTTTTTAATAGCATTAAACTTAATTGAAGATCTTACATTGATTCCGCCATAAATCATTATTTATAATTACTATTATGTTATTTAAATAAAAGCACCAATTATTAAAAAAACAGTATTGCGTTATTTAAATCGTTAATTTACCTACAATTTCCTAACAGAATTTGTTGTTCAGAGGTAGCTCATTCATTTCCCTTAATTCTTTACCGTAGGCATAGCATTAATTACTCAATTCAAAATTAATCCACAGTTTGCAAATAAATGCCCCTGATGTTATTGTAAGCCAATTATAGGTGTCATTAACACCTCGTTGTAGGTATACCACCTCTATAAAAAACCAATTTACCGAACCCTCCATGGCATTTACCATTCTATACATAAATGGTGACGTCACTACGTTATTGTCAGTAAGACCGGTGTGACACATTGTGGAATTTACTATATAAATCAATTTACCGAACTTGTCATTTACCGAAACCTCCAGCACCCGATCATACAAATAGGCGCGCGACAAAGCTGCATTGACTCAATTTCAAAATTATCAAGGTAGAACTATTCTGTCCTCGACTTTTTTATTTATTTTTGTTCGCAAACAATTTTATTTGTTTATTCACAAGATCAGACCATTTTTAGAGTGCTGTTTTTCTGAAATTGCTATCTGTCATCAAATGTCACATGTTTTCGCGACTGTTCAATGTTTGTTTAATTTTATGAATGAATAGCTAGTCAGCTGTAAGTTGTTTCATAAAATTCTTTCTAATAAATTTTGGTAAATCTGAGAACACTCCGTGTATCATATTAGCAATGTCAAAATCAAGGGATATAACATACTGGCACTCATACAGACAGGTAAAAAAAATGTTTCTATACACTCTCTCTCCAGACGAACACACAACATCTGGGAATCCCAGTTATTCTAAATATAGCTCTTAAATAACGTCATGTAAACTGGGCAACTAATCGTAATAATCATGTGACTATTTTACTGGATACCGGTCTTGCGCGAGAAGGGTGTTTCGTCAATTAATTACCGGAAACCAGTCGAATTTTCATCCGGGCTATGTGCAAGCCGAGGTATAAACGTGAAAACAGACAAAAATGTCTCACAATTAGCGTTCTTACACAAACAAAATAAAACATTCGAACTCGGAAGATACTGAACGCATCGAGGCATTTTTTAAGAAAGAATCATCGAAAACCGTTATAACCCAGCAGGATTCCCAGGTAATCAACATCGAACATTGTAAAAGTGAAAGAAGACAATCGGCAGCTGCCGCTCCTTTCCCTTCCAATACTGTAGCAAATCAAGATCGTCAACCCATTCATCATGAAATTGAAATCACAAAATTGACATCGTTCCCCGGCCCCAGTACAAAAATATAGTTGAAAACATTTCCCATTATTAGATCTACACCTGCAACTTTATTAAGGACTTTGACTTTAATACCTGTTAAATGTGTTTAAGAACAAAAAGGACAGAGACAAGTCTCTTTTGATGAGTTATAGACATTGAAATGAACAGTTTATATTTTTTCCCCTAATATCTCTCTTTCGCACTCTTTTTTTCCCCTTTCACCCAGCGCAGTGCCTTCCGCAGGAATTTTTTCAGGCGCCCCGGGGCCGATCGGGGTGGGATCGGGAGGGGTGTTCCCTGCCGACGTTGATTTTTTTAATTTAACGTGTCAATTCACGTTCTGTGGTGCGTTATAACTCAAAGAAAAACAGCGTCAAAAGACGTCATTTGGTGCGCTATGACTCTTCAAAAAAATCCCCCAGTCATTTAAAAATATATTTTGTTTATATTGTTTAATTGTTTTAAAACTTTTCCGCACAGATAGTAAAATCCTGACTCAAACGATTCCCCAATACATCCGTTTCAACCCGACTCTATTACTGTATACTTACTATTTTTCAAGTTTTTATTTATTACCCGATAATCCCGTTTATTCCGTTTTTATCAATCTCTTTCTGGTAAATATTTACAATAAAAGCTTTCAGTTCTTTCTTTAACACAAACCTTGCCATTTTTTAAGTGACTATTTATAGATTTGATGAAATATTGCCTCTGAATATGCGTCAATCCCCTGACCTGTTGTGTGCTTGTTAAAACGCACAATACACGCCATTTGTATGCAATAGACGCGACATTGTACATGCTGCATAATTTTCGCACTCTTTTTAATTGAGAAAAAGATTCGACACAAAATAAATTTGCACTGCTTATTTGAAGCAAAAATATTTAACGTTGCGGTTACATTTACATTCGGAAGTGTGTTTCGGATTAAAAACGCGTTAACATCGACTTACGGGAATGGGTTTCAGATTACAAATTTAATTATTCCCATTTGAGATTTCAACAAATATTAACCGTTGCGTTATAAATTCAACGATAATTTGTTTAAACACTTTACGAGTCGAATAAATGTTTTGACGGAATTATGCATGATATTCACGTTGTCCACGAGGATCACGGCCGGTTGCCATCATCAGTCTTCTAACTATCGATTATCGGACGAAACATTTACAAGTGTGCGTAATTAATTCAACGAAAATTTGTTAAAGCGCATTACGTGTCGAATAAATGTCAGAAAAAAGAGGTTAATCAGTTCTATAAATGAACATGTTGAAATATACATGAACTGGAATTAAATAAATTGTTATCACATAATTGTAACCGGGAGTCATTTGCACAACTTACTCGCTATAATAATTAATTGTTTACCACTTGCAATTAATTTCTCGTATTAATTATGAGTCATAGGTAACACTTGTTTTCAGTAAAAAGGTGTGATGATGATGCCCTAAACCGTCTTTAATGTTCTGTACTGTACTAATTACCGGTTTATATTACTCAAATGGTACAACTTCTTACTAATCAAGCTGCGATAAACTCTTACTTCATGCCCGACGTCAATCAAAAATAATGGTCGATAGTTAACCCCGCCCTCATAAGCATTCGCGTAACCGATTGGACGATGAACTTCACAGTTTGACGACAATCTCCACGCAGAGTTGTCGTTCCTTGCTCTCACATACAACTCTGCGAAAGGCTCAGCCCTCCATTTTGTCTATAAAATAGATAAAACCGAACAAACGCATTCAACGTATATTTGATTGGATATTTAAGATCGCATGCATTAAATTAAGAAATATGACTTTTAAATGTACGATTAATCGTGCAAAAACTTGCGAGTTTTAATGCAACTCTTTGGAACTAATTTATTGCCCATTTACGCAGATGGAATCATTTCACGCACTTCACAAATGTAAACAATTGAACATATTTTTTTGAGTGACGTTAGGAATTGCTTCGACGTGTGTATGTATGTTGGTTTCCTAACATAAAAAAAACATTATCAATTTTATAATAATGAATTAAGACTGATATAAGATATCATGGTATGAGATGGTTTTCTTTAATGCAGTGAATGCAATGTAACCGTCGTGCAAGAGATTGTTTAGTATTCTGTAACCTCAATGATGAACGCTTGGAATGATCATGACATAAATGAGACGCTTTCATAACAATAGTCCGTTCTGAGCCCAACACAGAGGTGAATGTAATGTAACCGTCGTGCAAGAGATTGAGTTTGACGACTGGACAGTTACCAGATACATCCTTGTCAGCATTTAAATGACCATGTTATGTGGCTAGAATAATCGATACGCGCGTCATGCTATTCTCTTATCAGTGGATTATCCATTACCCCATGTGGTGTTTATGGCGATTACTTGTGAAAGTAGGTACCGAGTGCTCTTTTAAAACAGGGAATATTGATACACTGATAGGGAAACCTTGATTTTTTTTGGACAATCTCCACTTTCTTTTACTGAAGAATACACTGATCGGAAAATTTCAAGCGCCCCGGTGACTCTGATTTCGAAATTCAAGCGCCCCAGCAAGGGGCGCTTAAATGGCCTGGGGAAGACCTGACCCAGCGTCCAGCATCTTCCCCTTTCTCTAAAAAAAACCCCTGTGTTGTCCATTCATTCATAGCAGTGTGAATTGGCATTAATAAGTGTTGATCGAGTCAAATTTGAGTTAATCAAGTATTGTCTACTATAACATTGCAATTCATTGTACTGAATCATTTATTTCTTGCTATCAGAAAAGTTTTGACCATTTGGAAAAAAAGTTCAATAAAACTGATTAACTTAGTAACTCAGTTCTTACAAAGTAAAATATTGCTGAATTATATGTTATATCTATTTTGTTATTGCAATTCATAATGTTATGTTAAGAACCAAAAAACAAGTTAAATAAAACTCAGTAACTTATAAACTCAGTTCTTACTAAGTAAAATATTGCGAAATTATATGTTAAATATAAAAATGTAGCAATCTAAATTACATGTACAAAATAATAATAAAAATCTCAATTAGAATTATAATTGAAATTTTGTTCACATTCATAAATTGTTTGATTTCCAATAGCAAAAATAAAATGATAAAGCTAAAATGAAATGAACCTTATGCAATGGTTACTGTATCTCTAATGAAGACTAATGACACTGTCTGGTGCTCAACAGCTCTAAATTCCTCACCTTTGCCAGGTATGAAATGTCATGTTTTTATCCCCACGCTTTTTGAAAAAAAGGTGGGGATATTGTGGTGATCTCCGCTGTCCGTCCGTCTGTCCGTCCGTCCTGGCCACTATCTCCTCCTACACTAAAAGCACTAGAACCTTGAAATTTACACACATGGTAGCTATGAGCATATGTGCGACCCTGCACTATTTGGAATTTTGATCTGACCCCTGGGTCAAAAGTTATAGGGGTTGGGGTGGGGCCGCGTCAGAAATTATCACTCATTTTTTTAGGTTATTTTACATTTACTTCTTTATTTCTACACCGATTCACTTCAAATTGATACTGGACCTCACCTATGACAATACGGTCAATCTCAACCATGCATGGCCCCATTCCCAACCCTGGGGCGCCCCGCCCACATAGGCCACACCCACCAAAAATTTCCATTTACTATAATTTTTTCATTTCTACACGGATTCACTTCAAATTGATACTGAACTTTTGTTATGACATTAGGGTCAATCTCAACTATGCATGGCCCCAATCCCAACCCTGGGGCGCCCACCCACATAGGCCACACCCACCAAAAAATTCCATTTACTATAATTTTTTCATTTCTACACGGATTCACTTCAAATTGATACTGAACTTTTGTTATGACATTAGGGTCAATCTCAACTATGCATGGCCCCATAACCAACCCTGGGGCCCCGCCCACATAGACCACACCCACCCAAAATTGCCTTTACTATAATTTCTTCATTTCTACACCGATTCACTTCAAATTGATATTGAACTTCTCTTATGACAATACAGTCAATCTCAACTATGCATGGCCCCATTACCAACCCTGGGGCGCCCCGCCCACATAGACCACACCCACCCAAAATTGCCTTTTACTATAATTTCTTCATTTCTACACCGATTCACTTCAAATTGATACTGAACCTCTCTTATGACAATACGGTCAATCTCAACTATGCATGGCACAATTACCAACCCTGGGGCGCCCTGCCCACATATGTCACACCCACCCAAAATTGCCTTTTACTATAACTTCTTCATTTCTACACCAATTCACTTCTAATTGATGATGAACTTCTCTTATGACAATACGGTCAATCTCAGCTATGCATGGCCCCATTACCAACCCTGGGGCACACCTAGGTCAAACATTCGGCGTGGGGATACGCGTCGGCCTCTGCCGCGCCATTTCTAGTTTTTAGTTAGCATCCCAAACCAAATGGGTCCTTCTTCACAAGTGACACATTCCTCAAATAATTAGTTCAATTAACAACAACATTTATACTTTTATTTGATTTTACATAACAATAACATAGTCCAGCACATATTCTCATAATACATTTTGCTAAATCAAATCATTTTTTATTGTTATTCTGTTATATTGTCATTTTAATACACAATATAAATTATATATATATTTATATACTTAATACATAAAAGTAGCACATGAAAAGCCAAACACATTTATCATTCACAAATTTGATAATGGAATACTTTTATTTGATTAATGGCAAACAGTACAAATGAATCAATACAAGAAAAAATAATGTCTGCCATGATGTTGGTATGGTTTTACATAACTGACTATTGGGGTTATTTACCCTCGGGACTTCGGTTAAAAACCATTGCCCGAGCACACTGCTTAACATAGAACTCTGCATAAAAAGCCGAAAACGGCCATAAAATGGACAGCCCGATTTTACTGGGCTGTACCATTGGTATAAATATAAAACTTTGCAGTGTTGGTGCGGTGCCTTAATAAAAATCTATTGGTTTAAAAATATATAACCTTTATATGAAGCGTTAAAAAGACGCAGTGCTATACAGTGAATAGGCCTAACGCGGTTAAAAAGCGGCATTTAATTGGTTGATGCGCTTATATAACGATGGCGCTGATTGGCCGAAATTTCTTATTAAGGATTGCCAGTAGGTCAATCCGTTTTAAAATAGATTTTCCCACGGCTGACTTTGTACTTTTAAGAAAAAGTAAACAATGATGGTTGATATGCAAAAATATAAATGAAAGAACAAGAATGAGTTAATCCAAAAGAACTTGGATTTGTTTTATAGTATTAGATTACTATGTTTTTTGTTACATTACTGTGCTTATTATTAATTTATATCATTCATATGATGTTGTTATTGTATGTTATTCTTTGTATTGTTTTTTAAGGAGGAGAGAGAGAAAGAATAGCCCAATTTTTATAAGTAAAGATGGTGAAAACACACATACTGTTGTATGTGGCAGCATCATTACCAGACCCATTGTTCAGTATATACTGCAATGGGTTTGTTGGAGTCTTTAGACTTTGTGATCTGTAGTTTAAAAATTTGAATCCAAATAGGACTATTTAATATATTAATTATAGAAAAAGGAATACACAGATGTGTAATATGTTTGTGTAACAATATAATAATATTTGAGGGTTTTCCAGATCACAAAGTGGTTGAACATTGCCACAATATGTTTACATGCATAGTCAAGTACCATTTTTATGTGTATGTTTAAAGTTTAAACTAAATGCCAAACAACAAGATCTAATCATAAGAGAGATATGTTTATATCTAAGAACATTTATTAATAGGGATGCCAGAGCCTGATTTAACAGCTCTCAAATGTAGAGTGAAGTTGCATGTGAAAATGCAATTATATGAGAAGGAAAGGAAAAAAAAAAGACAATATATGATGTCACATAGAGCGTGTAACTCTCAATTATATATTAATATTGCAATTAAGTATTGAGTTATTAAAAAATTAATGAGTACAAGTTTATGTATGTGGCTCAATGTTGAACACTTGCAGACAGGGAATATAGCCGTAATGCTCCAACATAAGACCCTGTCTGTATGGAACTTAAGGAGGATTGGGCTATAGGAAAGAGAGATCCCCCCAGAGTGGCAATAAAACAATATTTTAAAAGTGGGTTTAGTAATAAACCCTTATGTTAAGGGCAATAACTTACGTGTCTCCAAACGGTCACCTTCATAGGGCCACATAAAAATTAAGGGTAAGACAATGTACTTTACAGTTAAAAATAAGACAGACAGCTAAATTTGTACAAGATGTACATTATTTACAATATGTACAGGACTATATGCATTTATATATTTAAAATACATGTTGCCACCCTGGAGGGTTGAAAGAAGGAGAGATTTTATGGAAGTGTAGGCCGATATGGGTGGGGGAAAAGAAGAGCCAGCAGGGGTGGTGTCACTCAGTTGTACAAGGGAGGTAATTATGATGATGAAGTCTACAATGGTTGTTTCCCCTGGACCAGAGGGAGTGCACGGTCAATAAAAAATAGTTTGTATACTATTGAAGGAAAATTGATAATGGTAAGATGTAAAATGGTAAAAAGACCAAATATTACCTAGATACGTTAAGATAAACCCTAAAAGCTCTAATCTATCCAATATTATTAGTATACTGATGATAACATTGGAAGAAATAGTACTAAAGTACCTTATATGGTATCCAAGATGACAATTAGACAGTAAAACCGAGGCAATTTGCTATATAAAATAGCAATTTAATATAAAAATTAGGATATTTGCTATAAAAGTAGCAATTTTAACAATTAACAATTAGACAGTAAAACTGAGGCAATTTGCTATATAAAATAGCAATGTAATATAAAAATTAGGATATTTGCTATAAAAATAGCAATTTTAACATGAGTTAATGCAATAATAATAAAATTAAGGCAATTTGCTATATAAAATAGCAGTTTTCACAAAAATAAGGAAATTGCTACACAAGATAGCAGTTATAGTAATCCTTAATGTACTCCAAGGTACAAGATTAGTACTTTCAACAAGGTCGACAATACTTTGTCCTAGATAGGGCTAAATAGGTGTTTATAATGGTATAAGGCCCTGCACCGTGCACTCCAGTCCGACATGGTTCTTCGAGTTTGAAGGAGAAAGGGTGGGGTGTCAAAGAGGAAGGGAGGGGGTGCAATGCAGCCAACAATCCCAGGTTACTGGACAGCCTCGTCCTTTCTTGTAGTAAGAAATGCCATAAAATATGATTGTATTAAAAAAACTGAAAAATGTAAATGGTGGACTAACGTCATGCTCTCATAAAAAATGTATTAAAATAAAGAAGACCAGGTCAATGCCATTGGCCTGATTTAGAAAGGGCGGGGTAGAACATTAAACCCATTAAAAACTAAAATAAAGGTTGTGTAAAAGCGACACAAATCCAACACAATTATTTGATTACATCAGGTTTGTGCAGAGATTACACATTTTTAAAAGAAAACAGTCACAAGACTGTATAATTAGGTGGGTGTTGGCTGCTCTCCCTCCCCCAATGACCTAGATTTTGTCAGTTATTTGACAATCTAGTAAGTATTTGGAGAGGGCAGAGAAGACCGGGCCCCTAGCTGCTCCCTTGGGGTCTAGCACGTTGGTAAGGTTAAAAACTAGTCCATGGGAGTGCAATGCAGCTTCAAGGTGGTCCCTCTGCGCCTTATGGTTAGGACAGTGTAGCAGCATGTGGGGCGCAGTGAGAGGTTCCTGGCACCTAGGACATGCAGGGTCTATACCGAGGACATACTTTCCTGCGCCACCGGGTAATAGGGTGGTTCCCATCCTCAGGCGCGTGATGGCTCTGTCAAGCACAATGCTTGCTGAGTATCTGTCAGGCGGCCTGAGGGTTTTCGCAGGTCTAGTAAAAGTATGTCGACGGGAAGACAAATTGTCGGTCCGGAGATTCCACTCACCCAAAACAAATTTCTTTGTCAGGGAGTAGATCTCAGAAGGTGCCAGGGGTTCCCCAACATCTACGGCCCCCCTCAAGAGGAGGGGTTTTACATATTAAATATCACCAGCATATATACACACTTTTAACAATTGAGCAACAACACTTACCTTAATTACTTGATAACCTGTGAAAACTTTCTCTTTATCCACCCTTTGATTTTTTATTTGAAAATGAATGTGATAATTTTATAATTACATAGGTACCTAATAACTTTATTTATACCACAAATAGACATCCTTTGATGACACCACCAGTTAATTTTTTTGTCAAAATGATTAAAGAATTTTTTGATTTTTCACAGTTTGAAAATTAAGGTCATTCTCTAAACATGATTAAAAAAGTAAATAATTTTATTTTTTTTACAGTTTGAACATGAAGATCATTCTCTCTTCTCTTCAAAGTATCACATTTCAACTATACAATAGGAAATACAAACATTTTAGTTAGACTAAGTCAGCATAAGATAGTGACAAATGGATTTTTATAATATACTTTAATTTCAGGTAAGAATATGAATCATTTATTACTACTGGGGCTAATAAATTATACTAAGACAGTCACTGACACACAAGCTGGCATAAAATATAATCTATGGCAATATATTAGTCTAAATTCATAAATAATATGTCACAAAATACATTTCATTATTTACACACCTTCATATTAAACCATATATTATTTATCTCTATATATTATATACCGGTATATGGTACATAAAGGGTCAGATAGTGGTACATAAAGGGGTGGTACATAAGGGGACTGGTACATAAAGGGTGACATCCAATCATGTTTACTATGCTGAGGAATCATGTTCCAGTACACCCAATGCAACAGGCCATTTGGCAGCTATTTCTTAGGTAATTACTTATTGTTCTTTTAGTATACAACATAAATTAATGAACTGAGAGCTGTGTACAGATGCTTTGTGTTTCTTTTCAGGTAAGCCATTTGTCTGTATTGGGTGGCCGAAACCGCGCTGATGTGTGCCGGCGCATTCTGAAGCATTGCATGTCAAATGAGGTGGTCAACCGGTACAGCTGGCATGGGAGGAAGAAAAAGGCAGTATTTGGAAAATTCCATTGGCTGATGCTGTGCAGAGTAAGTTGTCATAGTATGTGTAAAAAGATAAGGTCACAGTTAGAACTAATACATAGTGCCAGTTACGCGGTCTCGGTAGTTTTCAGACTATAGTCACTATACTTAAGGGGTCAATATAAAAAACCGGCTCTGTATACAACCCTGCGTTCTAGGCACCTTTAATTACTATGAGGGGGGTGTAGGGGAGGTAATGCAATCAAATGTCACAATAAGGTCTTATATCGAAAACCACAATCACGTCTGAAATTAAAATTTCATGTACCTCGCAATTAATGTCGCTATATATTTCCTTGTATGAGACGTAAAATAAATGACGTATTTATATATTATACTATATAAGGTACCCCTATACACCTTAATTCGTGTTAATATCGGGTAAAAAAGGGTATGGAGATACATGTATTTAAAGTGGGAACCCCATGACCTATTTCTTAATCAGAGACCCCGTAACTGGCCATATGTGTGAATATATATATATACATACAGAATTACATCCGGCTGTTTTCCTTTTTCAAAAGTAGTCTTCATATTGTAATTTAAAAAGGGTTTAGAAATAATATTGGTTTATAAACTGCCCAGTATACTATCGTTAATTCTTGCAACCCTGTTTGAACATATAATGGATATAGAATAATATGAGCCTACATGTCATTACCATTTTCAGAAGCTGTCATGCGGGCGGTCCTTGAAATGCACAGCTGCAGAAGTTGAACATGAGTGCAGGGAATGGTTTAGAACAGCCTCTGACCGTGAAGTTGGAAGAAAGAAGAGGACAGCCAAAAAAAGTGATGAACCGTCCCAATGAATTTTAACTTGTGTGTGTTTTAACTTTTAATTTAGTCTCCTGCTGCAATTTGTTATGATGTAATGGTCTCTTTGAACTTTAAATTAATGATTTTACACAACTTTTCTTTTAATATGCATAATCATGGAAGCAGTGTATATTTATGCCCCCCTTTGAAGAAGAAGGGGTATATTGCTTTGCTCATGTCGGTCGGTCGGTCTGTCGGTCCGTCCACCAGGTGGTTGTCAGACGATAACTCAAGAACGCTTGGGCCTAGGATCATGAAACTTCATAGGTACATTGATCATGACTCGCAGATGACCCCTATTG
Source organism: Dreissena polymorpha (assembly GCF_020536995.1). Lineage (NCBI taxonomy): Eukaryota > Metazoa > Mollusca > Bivalvia > Myida > Dreissenidae > Dreissena > Dreissena polymorpha. The sequence continues at coordinate 27,177,641 of NC_068365.1, read as the reverse complement.
ATTTTGAGGTCACTAGGTCAAAGGTCAAGGTCACGGTGACCAGAAATAGTAAAATCGTTTTCGGATGATAACTCAAGAACGCATATGCCTAGGATCATGAAACTTCATAGGTAGATTGATAATGACTTGCAGATGACCCCTATTGATGTTAAGGTCACAAGGTCAAGGTCACGGTGACCCGAAATAGTAAAATGATTTTCGGATGATAACTGAAGAACGGTTTTGCCTAGGATCATGACACTTCATAGGTACATTGATCGTGACTCGCAGATGACCCCTATTGATTTTCAGGTCAAAGGTCAAGGTCACAGTGACAAAAATCGTATTCACACAATGGCTGCCACTGCAACGGACAGCCCATATGGGGGGCATGCATGTTTTACAAACAGCCCTTGTTTTTTTTTTGTTTTTTTTTGCCTTTATTACCTAAATAGCTGTAACTCTGTGTGTTACTTAGGTAAACGTAACTTTTCAATATATTCTTGTTCTAATTGTTTTCATTTGTCATTTTTGAAGAAAACAAGTTTCATGTAGTTTGTATTAATATTGAAGACAATTTTCTCGTAATATTTTTTATTCAAAACTTTCTAGAAATGCCCATAATTTATGTCTAAGTTCAGGGGACATACAATGTGTTTATTTCTGAAAATACTCAATTATAAAAACCAATTCCCTCAATTCATTTTGAATTTGATAAGTGACAGAACTCAATTATTATGCCCCCCTTCGAAGAAGAGGGGGTATATTGCTTTGCTCATGTCGGTCGGTCGGTCTGTCGGTCCGTCCACCAGGTGGTTGTCAGACGATAACTCAAGAAAGCTTGGGCCTAGGATATGCTATGAAAATGAACAACCGAGAACGAATACAGCAGTTTGCGAACACTGTACTGAATCACGGCATGAAAAGGAATTTGGTTTCTTAAGTCGAGCCAGGTGTCTTCTTGTCGCCTAACGATTATTTGAAGATAGAAGAACTTTCACAGAAACAAAAACAGATTGATGCCAAACTAGCGCAGTACAAAAGCCTCAAAGTAAGAACGCAGAATCTGATGAAGGGTATCAAGAAAACAAAAAACCTGCAGGACGATGTTGTGAAGACTGTGAGCTCTAACGTTTTCGATTGAGTTCCAATTAATGTGATTAACAAAATACTCGGTTCTGGGGAAGACGAAAACATGTTTGCGCTAATTGAGCGAATAAAATCTACCAATGTTGAGGAAAAACGCAAATATGCCGATATCGACATCTCCGATACAGAAATGTCAGATACGCTGGACGATGATGAAAAGGAAACTATGAACGCTCTGGCTATTAAGAGAATGCGCAAATCTGGTGAAAAAAAGCTGTAAAGAAACCGAAAAAGGAAAAGACTATGCTCAGTGATCTAGAATTGAGGGATGATGACGACTGACTACGTTGTTGCAATATTGTATGATTATGTTGACTTGCGTATGTTAAATTTTTTTGTATATGTTGTAAATAAATTGTATCAATGGACTGTAAACATGTGTTGCCTTATCAATGGATATCGATGAGGTTTTGATTGTTGACGAAGACGAACAGTTAGCACAAAACACCTACTTATTTTCACCCATGTACTCTAGACATCACCACGAATGCTCTCTATGCATTTTTAAAAACATAACAGAATACGAAGAACAAATACGCACATTCGAAAGCAAGCTAGTAGAAATTAACTCAAAACTCGGGTGTGGAATTCAAACGTGTGTCACGTTGGTTCTCAATGAGTTCAAAGACGATGAACGCATGTCGTTGTTCAAAAAATTGACAACTAGCGAAATTACAAGCCATTTTGACTCAGTGTTTGGGGATCCGATTTGTGGATACAACCGACTGAAAGCTTACAATTTTTTCTCTCTGACGAAAGTACGGTTAACAATTCCACATACATCAAGTTTATTTAAGATACATACAAACATTCGAGGAACACGTCACTATGTCCTTACTCGCTTTTAGGCGTTTATGTTTTTTTTATGAGCAACACTATAGGAGGTGATGCCCAGCTTAAGAAGAAACACGACTTTTTGTGCATGTTCAACTGTCTATGCAATCACAAATTACGGTTTGGAAAGTTGAGATAAAAATCTATTTAAGGTTAGTTTTTCTATAGAAACGCTAAACCCGCACACAACCAAGTCAACCATAAACGTTAAAGATATATTAATCGTGTCACTGACACCGAAGCCACAAATCGCTTGTTCACTAAACTGAAGTACGATATTGGAATTCACATCACTTCGAAGCTCATTCAGTCGCTTATACAAAGCAAAGACAGGGTTTTATTTAATGTGGGTAAAGAACAGAGATCTTACCCAGCAAAAAAATTGTGAAAATGTTCACTAATGTTAAGGCGAATCATGTCAAGATTCCGCTGAAACACAGTATTCAAGAATTGATGAATGTTTTTGAAATTCTCATGAACTTGTCTGACTACCAATGTAACGGTCTCACGCAAGATCACTCGGATTGGCAGTCGATATCTAGCCTGGTTAACATGATGGAACTCGGCGAGTTCTTAGGCATGACAGAAGTGCTGATGTTTCTTAAACGTATTCCACAACAAAAACGCATATGATAACGAATTGCTAAGCCGAGAAAACGAGTCTAAGGAAAACCAAAAACCGATGTCGCTCAACGAACCTAGCGAAAACGATGAAAAGCGTTCGAGAACAAGGAAGAGAAGCTTTACAAAAGTGTTCGGTCGTAGTCTGAGCCGAAAGCGCAGAGAAAAAATGTTATGAACTAAATGTTGTGTATGTTGTTTGTTGTATGTTGAAAATAAAGAGGAAAAACAGTAAACTTGCGTGTTTGTTTTCTTCATGAAAGAAGATCAAACCCAAAACGTCAATATACTTGCATCTTCTCTACCAAACTATCAACTAAAACATAAAATTCATTTCAACATTTTATTTAACGATACTTATCAGACAAATACACACACAAGCATTCACACATAGTCATTACTGCTAGTCAGTCCAATGAATCGGCGTCCAACCAAACATTTCAATTCTACACACAGCGCATTTGTTCCCGTACATATGCATGTGCCAGCAACAGTTTACGCAGAAAAGGTGCATGCATGGTGTTACGGCACAGGTTTTCTCGTCATTGCAGCAAATTATACAAGTACGCGAGTCGTTCACTGCTTGCTCTTTCTCCAGCTGAAGTTGAGCCATACGTTTGCCCTAAGGTTTTTTGACAGTGTGTCCCTCGGAATCACCAATAGCTTTGCGTTTATTCGAATTCTTAGCAATACTTGAACCTGATGAGTCGTTGGAATTTTGCTGTACAAGCTGAGAAATAAAATCAGCAGCTTCTTTGTCTTCAACTTCTCGCAAATGATACTGTTTATCAGCTTCCTCGTCTCTCATTTTGAGAAGGGAGTGCACGTTTTGACAAGTTTGGTTGAGCTCACTTGGAGTGAGATATAATTGATCATCTAAACATAAACCAACATCGGCACGCTGTTTGGAGACCATTTCGCTTTGCTTACTCAAATGAGAATGATTGAGTTTGTCAAAAGACTGGGGTTTTATCGTACACGTTTGAGTTATATAAAAAAAATTTATTTCGCTGCACAATACATATCAAAGCATCTTCTCTACCAAACTATCAACTAAAACATAAAATTCATTTCAACATTTTATTTCACGATACTATTCAGACAAATACACACACAAGCATTCACACAAAGTCATTACTGCTAGTCAGTCCAATGAATCGGCCTCCAACCCAACATTTCAGTTCTACACACAGCGCATTTGTTCCCGTACATATGCATGTGCCAGCAACAGTTTACGCAGAAAAGGTGCATGCATGGTGTTACGGCATAGGTTTTCTCGTCATTGCAGCAAATTATACAAGTACGCGAGTCGTTCACTGCTTGCTCTTTCTCCAGCTGAAGTTGAGCCATACGTTTTTTGTAGACTTTGTGATCACAGCAACTATTTGCTTGAAAGCGTTCACGAAGTTCTTTCATAACCTGTATGTGTTCTTTTCGTATTTTCCTATAAGAAAAATCACCATCGCAAGTCTTGAATACAGATCACCGCTAGGATTGTAGCAACAATCATGGCTTCTTATTATTGTCAAGTTTAGTCTTTTTGCGATCCCAAAAATCGGGGTTTCGTTCTTCAATGCTGAATCGAATAAGCAAAATGCCAAGAAATAGAGTCGCAAACATCAACAAATGAAATGAAGCTTACTTTTTATGCAGAGCTTTTATATGCAAATTTTGTAACGATCTACATCACAAACCGTTTCACTTTGTCTGCTAACGTTGCCACATTGGTCACATTTCAGAACATGGAGAACTTTCAAAGCATATTCTTCAATGCTCGTTCGAAAACACCAGAGCAGAAACGTATACAGAAAAGAAAATGGAAAATCAAATCTCAATCTGCTGCGAATAAGTTGTGTGACATCATATCAAAGCATATGAGCATACTATCCACAGAGGAGCCTAGGGTGAAATTGTTTCGCATGTCAAAATCTGAAACATTTGAACCATATGTATTGTTTTCTCCGGACTATGAATTCTCCACCCGAGTTCGATTATCAGATCAAAATTACATGCTTTGGACTAACAGTTCATTTGAATGTGTATGTAAGATTGGGTGAAGATGACGACGAAGACGACTTGATGCTTTTTATGGACAGACCAGACGATACAAAACTATATTTCAACATTTTTGACCGCGATATCGTGGTTGAGAAGACACACAGTTTTCTAAAAACCAATGGTTCTGAAACATGTATGTGCAAAGAAATCATCGACATGATTGGTATCAAAGACATCGATGAGTATGAATTATTCGAAAATTTGGCTTCAAACATATCGTTATCTATAGAAAGTGAAGTTGAATGTGAATGCGATAATGAATAAAACAACGAAATACACTTGTTTGCTTCGAGTTTTTAATCAACAATTTTGACTGCAATAATCAACAAACTGTGTCCATTTACCAGGTTGATTGGCAACCCAGTCAGTAAGTCTATATTTACGGAACACGTTTTGTTGTTTATTCAGGTGGTAGAAGCCTTCAGTGTTGTAATTCGATATTTCACGTACGACGGCCGCAAACAAAATAAATGCAGTCACAAACACATCCCAGCTCAAACCACTGTTCAGCTTTTCTTCAAGCAATTCGGCGAAATAGTCTTCATCAAAACAAGCTATGGTCAATTCATCCTTTGTAAGAACATGCATCGTAACAGTGCTATTTACAAGCAAAATCACACATTCGACAATATCACAAAGAGTGTCATTTGAGTCCTCAAACTGCTTGCATTCCAAGTAATTTGCTACCATCGCAGCCACAAACTCACAGCTCAACATTTTTTTACGTTATGACAATTCTGACTTTGCGTAAATGGTTTTATACTCGAATTAGGCGCTTGTTACTTGAACTGTAGTAGTAGTTTGTACATGTCTAGATCGAAATCCTTGCAACACATACACAATAACTATAACCAAAGCAACAACCACAAATGTTAGTGCAATAAATAAGACCCAAAAGCTGTTTATTTTGGAATCATCGTCACTCTGTGAATCCAGTCCCATACCAAGAATCTAATCTGACACAGAGTTCGTTTTGTTGTACAATTTTCATACGAAATAGATTTTTCATTTACGTCGATATACAAGCACGTATTGTTCCCATCATATGACACTCGCGAATAGATTATCGCGTAATCGTCTAATTCGAGCGTTTCGTTCAGACTGTCAATTTTAAACATCAAATTTTGAGATATCGCATTCACCGTCGTGTCGTGCGTTCTGCTAATTAGATAGTCAAATGCGTTTTGAAACTCTTCTACTGTTTGCAGCACAGCTGGTAAGCACTGGCCATCTTCATTCACCAAGAAACAAGTTTTAGGTGCTGCTGCGTTTTCGTCAACTGAACATGTCTTGTACGCACGCGGATTGAAAGGTGACACTGTCACAAACTCTCCTCAATCCGCTCTTAACAGCGCTATGTTAGCCGTTTCGCATGAAATGCCCAAATGCCCAAATATTTTCGTTTGAACAAATGAACGCATTGAGCAGGCCTATCTTTGTTGTAGAACAGCGCTATCTAGATAGAACGCTCGATGTTGTTCAAAATAAATTCGTTGCTTACTTGAGTGAAAACTGTTTTCAGATGAATGTTTTAATGCCCAAAAATGACCACATCGTATGCATTATAGTCGGTGCTGTTTACAGTTTTACCAACATTGACTTGCGTTGAAAACTTGTTCCCAACTTTGAACTGTTGCTCTATACTGATAAATTAGCAAGATCCATCATATATTTTACCAATACTTTTAGTCGGATCACAAATATTGCAATAACAGTTTTGTAAACCGTAAGAAGAAACGCTTTGAAATGTTGTGTCTGCGCGGACAACAATGAAAAAACACAAAATGATAAACGACCGCATGCTTGGCTTAGAACATCAAGAATGACAACATCTGTTTGTATAAGTGTTTTATTATTATTTTAGTTCCTTTGTTCTTTTAATATTAATAGTTTCTATTTTTCCAAAAAACGATGGCAAACACGGCTAGAATACCAAACACAACTTCGATTATAACAAGGACAGATCATTTTTCGCTATTTTCGTTAGCCTTTGTGGTTGTTGAGCCATTGTTGGTGATATTACCACGCGTTCTGTTATGGATTTCACTGTAATTTTGTTGTGTGCTAGTTTCGTTTGCAACTCTCGATGTGGATGTTGAACCATTGTTAAGGGTATTGACAACTGATGTGTTATGGTTTTTACTTAATGTTGTAGTGGTATTTTCATGTGCAACTCTCGTTGTTGTTTGAGTGCTTTTTTTATTAACCTTTGTGGTTGTTGAACCATTGTTGGGGATATACGCAAGCGTTGTGTTTTGCATTTCGCTGTTTTTAGCTCACCTAAGCGATAGCTCGAGGTGAGCTATTGTGATCACTCTGCGTCCGGCGTCCGTCCGTCTGTCCGTCCGTCCGTCTGTCTGTCTGTAAACAATTTGTCAACATCTTCTTCTACTAAACCATTGAGCCAATTTCAACTAAATATCATGTGGAGCATCCCTAGGTCATGGGACAAAAGAATTGTTAAAAAAAATTTGATCGCATAACCAAGATGGCCGCCATGACTATATATGGTACAAACCTTAAAAAATCTTCTTGTCAGACACCGCTCATCAGATTTTCAAAAAATTTCACAGGGATGACCTTTGAAGGCTCCCCTGAAAAAGTTGTTTAAAGAAATTTGATTCGTCAAAAAACATGGCCGCAGGAGCTCGTTGAACTTTGCATGTTTATTCGTTTTTGCCTATTTTGTGAAAACTTTAAAAAATCTTCCACATTTTTTGTCCGATCCTTTCCAAATTTGCACAGTGTCTTTATATCAATGAAGACACGAACCCTACAAAAATGAGCATTATTGGTCCATGAAGTACAGAATTACCTCCCCTTGAATTGAGAAAATGGTGTTTATGCAATAAAGTCCAAATTTTTCATCCAATTCTTTCCAAACTTGTAAGGATTTAGCATGGTTTAAACAAGGGAAACAACTACGGTTTATGCATGTTCTTTTTATTACAGATTTGCCTCCCTTTAATTCATTCAAAATCTCATTTTACAGCAGAGATTCCAAATCTGACCTGTAAATGAGCCCCATATTTACTGCCAGTGCTAGGTTACCTTTTCCCATTTGATCATTCTTAAGTATTGGTCTTGTAATGCTGCTACTGCTTCTGCTACTGTTACTGCTACTATTACTACTACTACTACTACTACTACTACTACTACTACTACTACTACTACTACTACTTCTACTACTACTACTACTACTACTACTACTACTTCTACTACTACTACCACTACTACTACTACTACTACTACTACTACTACTACTACTACTACTACTACTACTACTACTACTAGTACTACTACTACTACCACCACCACCACCACCACCACAACCACCACCACCACCACCACCACCTTCTACTACTACTGCCACTACTACTACTACTTTTACCACTACTACTACTACTACTACTACTACTACCACTACTACTACTACTACTACTACTACTACTACTACTACTACTTCTACTACTACTACTACTACTACTACTTCTACTACTACTACTACTACTACTACAACTACTACTACTACTACTACTACAGCTACTATTACTACTACTACTACTACTACTACTACTACTGCTACTACTACTACTACTACTACTACTACTACTACTACACCACCACGACCACCACCACCACCATTCACAGTGACAAAAAACGTATTCACACAATGGCTGCTACTACAACATAGGGGGGCATGCATATTTTACAAACAGCCCTTGTTTCTATGGGATTTTAACCACAACTGTTCATGTTTATCTCCGACACATATTTTTAGGTCACCTGTCATGAAGTGACACGGTGAGCTTATGTGATCGTGTGATGTCCGGCGTCCGTTGTGCGTGCCTGCGTGTGTCCGTGCGTCCGTCCGTCAACAATTTGTTTGTGTAGACAGTAGAGGTCACAGTTTGCATCCAATCTTGATGAAATTCGGTCAAAATGTTTATCTTGATGAAATCGGGTTTGGGATTGTATTTGGGTCATCTGGGGTCAAAAACAAGGTCACTAGGTCAAATAATAGAACAACCTTCTGTAGACAATAGAGGTCACAGTTTTCATCCAATCTTTATGAAATTTGGTCAGAATGTTTATCTTGATGAAATCTGGGTTGGGATTTTATTTGGGTCATCTGGGGTCAAAAACTAGGTCACTAGGTCAAATAATAGAAAAACCTTGTGTAGACATTAGAGATCACAGTTTTCATCCAACCTTTAAATTATGAAATTTGGTCAGAATTCTTGATGAAATCTGGGTGGGATTGTATTTGGGTCATCTGGGGTAAAAATCTAGGTCAAATAAATAGAAAAACCTTGTGTTGACAATAGAGGTCACAGTTTTCATCCAATATTTATGAACTGTTGTCAGAATGTTTATCTTGATGAAATCTGGATTGGGATTGTATTTGGGTCATCTAGAGTCAGGAACTAGGTCACTAGGTCAAATCATAGAAAAACATTGTGTAGACAATAGAGGTCATAGTTTTCATCTGATCTTAATGAGTCAGGTGAGCGATTCAGGGCCATCATGGCCCTCTTGTTGTGTGTGTCAATTTCGTTTGAAACTGTCGATGTGACGAGATCATCATTCGTACTGCGTTTTTCGATGTCAGCAACATGATTAGATGTATTTTATAGTAACAAGAATCGCAATAGAGAATCAGTAGCTAGCATCATACCTATGTTTTCGGTCAAAATCAAAAAGAGTTTGCCTTTGGTTTGGAAACAAAACCTGTCCCTGTGATTCTGAATGGTCAAATAATTGTCATTCACGCCCAAATTTTCCTTTATGACTTTTCTTATGGCCTCGAGAATATCATATTGCGTTGTGTATGTTCTCAAAGGAATATATAAAATTTTGAGTAACTTGTCTATCGCTTCATCATAGGAAACGATCGAGAATTCACCATTGTATATACCCAGATCGCGATCTGGCGATTTCTTGAAGTAGTTATCGTTACAGCTACTTAGAGACACAAACAAGACAAATAGTATGAAGCGCAACATTGCTGGTTTTTATTTCATTCATCTAAGAAAACACATATAATAGCTATATAACAAAAAAATATGCACAAAACAGACTAAAACACAAAATATGAAGGAATGTACAAAACGAGTCCGTTTGCCAGCAATTCCTTATACACACAAAATGCGATAAAGTTCGGTGGGATGTGAATGTTGGGAATGCATGTTCTAACCGCTTGAGAGAGCATATCTTCGTGTTCTTCGTTTTGACACTGATTTATGAAGTAAACTTTACATGGGTCTTCTTCAGGCAACATGTCGCTTACGGGCATTGGGGCTTTTTGTACCTCTTGTTCTGGGGTAAACGTTTCCAAAATTTCTTCTTTCAAGATTGACAAATGGACCGGCATACTGATTATCTCATTTTGCTCCGAACATGCCTTCACATCAGAACAACGCATTTCATTTGTTTTGCAAATTTTTCAAAGCATCTTCTTGGGGAGACTCGACTGATCCTTTTGATCTTCAACAAGTTTGCGTTTGCGATTAGGAATAGCATTGACTAGTCTACCTTTTCCCCCATTGATAAGCTCCGTTTCAATGTGAAGACTGTTGATGTGCATGCGGTACAAAGGATGCATCACAAACAAAACCTCTAACGCCTGACACAAATTTGTATTTAGATATCCATATTTTGGTTGCAGTGAGTATACGTTAGCATTCATCTCTCTCATTTCGATGGAAGTTTTCAACGCTTCGTATATTTCACCACAGCTTCTCACAATTTTCAGACCTAGTGTGAGCTCTTTCTGTGTACTGATAAGCTGAAAGTTTGTACTCGGTAACACTCCTTTTTTAACCAATATTTCCACGATATCGTCTTCCGAACAATCGAGTAATGCCATGACTGCTGGAAAGTAGGTGTTCAGCTTCAATCGTATCTGAGTCCTTTCCTAAGATAGACATGTCGATTTCACCGAATAAACTTTGCTGAACATCATCCGTCAAAAGCCTGTGCATAATTTACCAGTCATAAAGCGATATACAGGTAAATATCATTGCATGATTATCAGTTTGTTTATGTTTATACTTATATTTGAAAAAGGTATTGAAACAATTCATGTTGCTTTTATCAAGATTATTTTAGCTCACTTGAGCCTTATGGTCTCTAGATTGACCAGTCAATATGTGTCAAGCGCTGACTTGCATAAATATTTTAATGCCCTCCTCTGATGATAAGTATTAACCCATTTATGCCTAGTGGACTCTCGCATCTTTCTAAATTGGATCAATTTATTTCCAAAATTAGGGATGTCTAACGTGTGTGAAGTTAGCCTATTTAGTACATAGGTTAAAACAAACATCCTATTTAGCCAATTTAACAGCCTCTTCAGCCTTTTTAGCCTATTTAGCCTATTTTGTAAATAGGTTGAAACGTACATTCTATTTAGCCTCTTTTACAGCATTTTCAGCCTATTTAGCCTATTTAGTACATTAGTTGAAACATACATCTTTTTTAGCCTATTTAGTCAATTTAACAGCCTTTTTAGCCTTTTTAGTAAAAAGGTTGAAACATATATCCTAATTAGCCAATTTAGCCTATTTAACAGCATTTTCAGCCTATTTAGCCTATTTAGTACATTAGTTGAAACATACATCCTATTTAGCCTATTTATCCCCTGGAAGCGACGTAGTGCACGCTGACCAGCCGTCGACGGCTTATCGGGCTGAACTAGTTTCGGCCGGGACTTTTAATTAGGGGCGGCCCCGTGCATGTAGCCTATTTAGCTATTTCTTGAATGCGTCATTTCCCAGTAAACGGGCATGCCCCTTTAAGGGCCCTTTTCGGACGAACAAGAGTTATCCCCCGGAAGCGACCTAGTGCACGCTGACCAGCCGTCGACTGCATATCGGGCTGAAATAGATTCGACCGGGACTTTAAATTAGGATCGGAGTCAGGTGCAGTCTTTTTAGCGTATTACGCGACATTTTGCCTGTTAGTGGGCATGCCCCTTTAAGGGCCCCTTTCTGACGAACAAGAGTTATCCCCCGGATGCGACCTAGTGCACGCTGACCAGCCGTCGACTGCCTATCGGACTGAACTAGATTTGGCCTGGACTTTTAATTAGGATCGGAGTCAGGTGCAGCCTATTTAGCGTATTACGCGACATTTTGTTTGTGAGTGGGCATGCCCCTTTAAGGGCTCCTTTCGGACGAACAAGAGCTATCCCCCGGAAGCGACCTAGTGCACGCTGACCAGCCGTCGACTGCTTATCTGGCTGAACTAGTTTCGGCCGGGACTTTAATTAGGATCGGAGTCAGGTGCAGCCTATTTAGCGTATTACGCGACATTTTGCCTGTGAGTGGGCATGCCCCTTTAAGGACCCCTTTCGGACGAACAAGAATTATCCCCCGGAAGCGACCTAGTGCACGCTGACCAGCCGTCGACTGCCTATCGGGCTGAACTAGTTTCGGCCAAGACTTTTTACAAGAATCGGAGTCAGGTGCAGCCTATTTAGCGTATTACGCGACATTTTGCCTGTGAGTGGGCATGCCCCTTTAAGGGCCCCTTTCGGACGAACAAGAGGTATCCCCCGGAAGCGACCTAGTGCACGCTGACCAGCCGTCAACTGCCTATCGGGCTGAACTAGTTTCGGCCGGGACTTTTAATTAGGATCGGAGTCAGGTGCAGCCTCTTTAGCGTATTACGCGACATTTTGCCTGTGAGTGGGTATGCCCCTTTAAGGGCCCCTTTCGGACGAACAAGAGTTATCCCCCGGAAGCGACCTAGTGCACGCTGACCAGCCGTCGACTGCCTATCGGGCTGAACTAGTTTCGACCGGGACTTTTAATTAGGATCGGAGTCAGGTGCAGCCTCTTTAGCGTATTACGCGACATTTTGCCTCTGAGTGGGCATGCCCCTTTAAGGGTCCCTTTCGGACGAACATGAGTTATTCCCCGGAAGCGACCTATTGCACGCTGACCAGCCGTCGACTGCCTATCGGACTGAAACGTGTGTGACGTAAACCTATTTATTAATTTTAGTTCATAGGTTTAAACTTTCATCCTATTTAGCCAATTTAACACCCTTATCAGCCTATTTGGACTAATTAACAAGTTAAGTACATACGTTGACACATGCACCCTATTTAGCCTTTTTAGCAAGGTTAGTACATATGTTATAACATACATCATATTAAGCCTATTTAGCACCCTGTTCAGCCTATTTAGCCTATTTAACAAATTAAGTACATAGGTTGACACATGAATCCTATTTAGCCTATTTAGCACCCTCTTCAGCATAATTAGCAAGTTTAGTACATGGGTTGACACTTGCATCCTATTTAGCTTATTTAGGACCCTTTTCAGCCTATTTAGCCTTGTTAACAAGTTTAGTACATGTACATAGGTTGACACATGCATCCTATTTAGGCCAATTAGTATCCTAGTTAAGTAAATAGGTTGACACATGCATCCTATTTAGCATATTTAGCCTATTTAGCACCCTATTTAGCCAATTAAGCCTATTTAGCAAGTTTAGTACATAGGTTAAAACATACATTCTATTTAGCATATTTAGTTTAGTAAGCACCTTTTCCAGCATATATAGCCTATTTAACAAGTTAAGTAAATAGGTTGACACATGTATCATATTTAGCCTATTTGTCCTATTTAACACCCTTTCCAGTCTATTTAGCTTAATTAGCAAGTTTAGAACATGGTTTGAACCATGCATCGTATTTAGCCTACATAGCCTATTTAACACCCTTTTCAGCCTATTTAGCATATTTAACAAGTTAAGTACATAGGATGACACATGCATCCTATTTAGCCCATTTAGCACCATTTTCTGCCTATTTAGCATATTTAACAAGTTTAGTACATAGGTTGACACATGCATTCTATTTTAGCCTATCTAGCGTATTTAGCACCCTTTTGAGCCTATTTAAAAAGTTTAGAACATAGATTTACATATGCATCCTATTAAGGCTTTTTAGCATATTTAGCAGCCTTTTCTTCCTATTTAGACCTTTTACAAGTCTATTACATAGGTTTAAAACATGCATCCTATTTAGCCTGTTTAGCCTATTTACCACCATTTTCTGCCTATTTAGCCTTTTTAACAAAACTAGTACATAGCTTGACACAGGCATCCTATTTAGCCTATTTAGTACCCTTTTCAGCCTATATAGCCTATTTAGCAAGTTAGGTGCAAAAACAGGTTGACACATGCACCATATTGAGCCTATTTGGCATCCTTTTCAGCCTATTTAGCCTATTTAACAAGTTAGGTACATACCGGTAGGTTGGAACATGCATCCTATTTAGCCTATTTAGTGCCCTTTTTAGCATATTTAGCCTATTTAGCAAGTTAAGTACAAAGGTTGACACATGCATCATAATGAGCCTATTTAGCTTATTTGGCACAATATTCAGCCTATTTAGCCTATTTAACAAGTTTAGTACATAGGTTGAAACATAAATCCTATTTAGCCTTTTTAGCTTATTTAACACCGTTTTCAGCCTATTTGCCTATTTAACAAGTCTAGTTCATAGGTTGAAACATGCATCCTATTTAGTCTTTATAGCCAATTTAGAGGCGTTTCCAGCCTATTTAGCCTTTTTTTACAAGTTCAGTACATAGGTTGGACAATACATCATACTAAGCATATTAAGCAGCCTTTTCAGCCTATTGAGCAAGTGTGGTACATATGCTGAAAAATACGTTCTTATTAGCATATTTAGCAGTATGTTCCGCCTATAAAGCCAATATTGCAAGTTAATAACATGTATTTAAACATACATCCTTTTTAGCCTCATAAGCCTATTAAGCAGCCTTTCCTTCTCATTTAGTCTATTTAACAATTATATGAAATAGGTTGAAGCATACCTCATATTTAGGCTATTTTGAAAACCTATTCAGTCTATTTAGCTATAAAGAACTCTTATAAAATAGGTGGAGACACACATCCTATTATTCACTTTAAGCCTATTGAGCAGCCTATTCAGTCTACCTAGCGAGTTAATTAAATAGGTTGAAACATAATTATTTAGCCTTATAAGAAGCCTATTCGCCTTTATACGCCTTTTTCGAAAGTTTATTAAATAGGTTGAAACATATATAAGAGTAAGCCTTTTCAGGCTAAATAGCATCATACTTAATGCTCAACCTTTTTTGCATTTTTAGCAATATTTAAATAGGATAAAATAAACAGCCTGTTTAGCAGGCTATTGACAAGCCATTTCCACAACGAGTTTGTATTCACCTTTAAGAGCCCCTTTAAGACAACCAAGAGTTATACACCGGAAGCGACCTTGTTAAAGCTGACCAACCGTCGGCTGCCTTTCGGACTGATCTAATTTCGGCTCGGGGTTTTAATAAGGGTCGGTGTCACATATAGACTATTAGCGTATTATGCGCTATTTATATTAAGAGTGGGCATGCTCATTTAAGGGCCCCTTGCGGACAAACAAGAGTTTTCCCACGGAAGCGAACTAGTGCACGCTGAACTCACGTCGGCTGCCTATCGGGATAAACTAGTTGCGGCTCGAGGTTTTAATTAGGGTCGGCGTCACATACAGCCTATTATGTGTATAATGAGCTATTTACATTGTGAGTGGATATGCACCTGTAACGGCAGCTTTCGGACAAACAAGAGTTATACCCCGGATCCGACCTAGTGCACGCTGAACTCCCGACGGCTGAAAGTTGGTCTGATCTAGTTTCGGCTGTTATCCCCCGGAAGCGACCTAGTGCAAGCTTTACTCTCGATGGCTTCCTGTCGGGCTGATCTAGTTTTGGCCCGGGGTTTTAATTAGGGTCGGCGTCACCTTCAGCCTATTAAGCGTATTATGCTCTATTTACATGGCGAGTGGGTATGCACATTTTTGGGCCCCTTTCGGACAAACAGGAGTTATCCCCCGGAAATGACCTTGTGCACACTGAACTCCCGTTAGCCGCCTGTCGGGCTGATCTAGTTTCGGCCCTGTGTTTTAATTAGGGTCGAAGTCACCTTAAGCCAAAATAGCACATTATGAACTATTTACATGGCGAGTGGGTATGGACCTTTAAGGGTCGCATTCGGAAAAATAAGAGTTATCACCCGCAAGCGACCTAGTGCAAGCTGAACTCCCGTCGGCTGCATGTCGGGCTGATCTAGTTTCGGCCCTTGATTTTAATTAGGGTCGGCGTCACCTACAGCCTATTTTGCGTATTATGCATTATTTACATGGCGAGTGGGTATGCACCTTTAAGGGCTCCTTTCGGACAAACAAGAGTTTTCCCCCGGAAGCGACATAGTGCACGTTGAACTCCCGTCGGCTACCTGTCGGACTGATCTAGCTTCGGCCCGGGGTTTTAATTACGGTCGGCGTCACCAACAGCCTATGTATTATGCACTATTTACATGGCGAGTGTGTATGCATTTTTAAGGGCCCCTTTCGGAAAAAAGAGTTATTCCCCGGAAGCGACCTATTGCACGCTGAACTCCTGTCGGCTTTCTGTCGGGCTGATCTAGTTTCGGCCCTGGGTTTTAATTAGGGTCAGCGCCATCTCCAGCCTATTAAGCGTATGTATTAGCTCTATTTACATGGCGAGCGTGTATGCATCTTTAAGGGCCCCTTTTGTTCAAATAAGATTTATTAACCAGTGCACGCTGAACTCCCGTTGGCTTTCTGTCGGGCTGATCTAGTTTTGGCCCGGGGTTTAAATTAGGCGTCACCTGCGGCCAGTTAAGCGTATGTATTATGCTCTAGTTACTTGGCAAATGGGTATATACCTATAATGGTTCCTTTTGGACAAACAAGAGTTATCCCCCGGAAGCGACCTTTTGCGTTGAACTCCCGTCGGCTGTCTATGGGGCTGATCTAGTTGCGGCCCGAGGTTTAAGTTAGGGTTTGCGTCACCTTCAGCCTGTTTAGTGAATTAGGCGCTATTTACATGGTGAGTGGGTATGCACCTTTAATAGCCCCGTTCGGACAAACAATAGTTATTCCCCGAAAGCGACCTAGTGCTCGCTAAACTCCCGTCGGCTACCTGTCGGGCTGATCTAGTTTCGGCCCGGGATTTTAATTAGGGACGGCCTCATCTGCAGCCTTTTAGCGTATTTGTTATGCTCTTATCACATGGCGAGTAGGTTTGCACCTTTAAGGGCCCCTTTCGGACAAAAAAGACTTATTCCCCTGAAGCGACCTAATGTAAGCTAAACTTCGGTCGGCTGCCTGTTTAGCTGACCTTGTTTTTGCCCGTGGTCTTAATAGGGTCGGCGTCACAAACTGCATATTTAGCGTATTATGCGCTACTTTCATGACGAGTTGTCATGAGCCAAGGGCCTTTTTTCGGACAAACATGAGTTATACCCCGGAAGTGACCTAGTGCATGCTGAACTCACGTCGGCTTCCTGTCGGGCTGATCCAGTTTTTAACCTGGGTTTTATAAGGGTCGGCGTCACATACAGGCTTTTGAGCCTATAAGACGTAATTAACATGGCGAGTGGGTATGCACCTTTACGGGCCGCTTTCGGACAAACAAGAGTAATCTCCTGGAGGCGACCTAGTGCGCGCTAAACTCCCGTCGGCTTCTTGTCGGGCTGATCCAGTTTCGGCCCGGGGTTTTAATAAGGGTTGGCGTCGTATAAAACCTACAACGTATACAACGTCGTATTAAGCGCATGAGGCGCTATTTACATGGCGAGTTGGTGTGCACCTTTAAGGGCTGCTTTCGGACAAACACAAGTTATCCCACCGGAAACTACCTAGTGCACGCTGAACTCACTTCGGCTGCATGTCGGGCTGATCTATTTTCGTCCCGGGTTTTAATTAAGGTCGGCGTCACAAACAGCCTATTTTGCGGGTTAGGCGCTATGTACATGGCGAGTGTGTATAAGAGCCGCTTTCGGACAAACAAGAGTTATCCCTGGAAAGCGACATAGTGCACGCTGAACTGGCGTCGGCTGCCTGTCGGGCTAACCTAGTTTTGACCCGGGGGTTTAAATAGGGTCGGCGACACATACAGCCTATTTAGCGTATAAGGAGTTTTTGAGATGGCGAGCGAATATGAACCTTTAAGGGCCGCTTTCGGACAAAAAAGAGTTATTCACCGAAAACGACCTATTGCACGCTGAACTCTCGACGGCTGCAGGTCGGGCCAATGTAGTTGCGGCCGGGGGTTAAATTAGGTCCGGCGTCACCTACAGCCTATTTAGCATATTATGCGCTATTTACATCGCGAGTGGGTATACAGCTTTAAGGTCAGTGTTCGGACAAACAAGTTATCCCCCGGAAGCGACATAATGCACGCTGAACTTATGTTGGCTGCCTGTCGTGATGACCTAGTTTCGATCCGAGGTTTAAATTATGGTGTGCGTCACATACAGCCTATTAAGCGTAATAATCGCTATTTACATTACGAGGTTAAGGGCCGCTTTCGGATTTAAAAGAGTTATCACCCGGAAGCGACATTGTGCACGCTGAACTCCCGTCGGCTGCCTGTCGGGTTGATCTGGTTTCGGCCCGTGGTTTGAAGTTGTCTCTTCTTCACATAAGCCTACTTCGCGTAGTATGCTCTATTTACATCTCGAATGGGTATGCACTTTTAAGGGGAGCTTTCGGACAAACAAGAGTTATCCCGAGGAAGCGACCTAGTGCACACTGAAATCCCTACGGCTGCCTTCCGGGCTGATCTAGTTTCGGCCCGGGGTTTTAATTATGCTCCGCGTCACCTACAGCCTGTTTAGCGTATAATGCGCTATTTACATTGCGAGTTGGTATGCACCTTAAAGGGCCGCTTTAGGACTAACAATATTTTATTTTATCTAAAAGGACTAGCAATCATGATACATCAACTATCTCCGGAATCCACCGTGAGATTAAAGCAATATATCGTCTGCTGATCCAGAGTGCGGGACTAGTTAACATATTAACATTTTGACAATAGTCCGAACGCGTGTCACACATTTGAATGGAATGGAAAAAAACAGTGTAAATAAAGAAGAGGATAAAAAACTATCGAAAATAAGTAACAGATAAATGTGGTCATGATTATTCTTATAAATCATGACAACACCTTATTCATGTTAGACTTTTTAAAATTTAATTGACTTTTATCATTATAATTGGTGCCACTTGTGGTATTTGGTTACCTACGTTAAGGGTAACTTACTGATGCTCGATTGGTTATTGTCGGCTCGGGTACTACTTAAATGTACCCCGGGTACTCTTAAATAAACTTAAATGTATCTCTGGTACGAAAAATATACTGAAAGTAACCCGGAAATTTTTACGCGTAATTGGCCGTTGTCGGCGAATTATTTTAAATTAAGTATGTTTATATTAATGTCAATATTCTGTAAAATTGCCGCTATATTATCGCAACTCTAACTTAAAAAAGCACGATGAAGCAGGCTTTGTTCAAAGAGAATTTTGTTATGTTTTCCGTAGCGCGTTTTACGTCATCGGATTTTGAGCGGGAATAAAACTCGGTTAAAGTCTAAATTGGCTGGGTACGTGTAAGTATATTTTCTGTACCAGAAGTACATTAAGTTTAAATGATTTGTTGCGTGATATCTTGTTAATTACTTTTTGAATTTTTTTTTAGTTGAGACATGCACCGTGTTTGGATTGTGTGCTGTATGTATAATACCTTTAGGGATTGAATCTTGAGTATTGCAAGCAATTAAAAGCAATGAAAAGCAACGGAGATGAAAGATTAGATCGCATACATAGCGGATAAATATGACACGTTTGTTCAGGGTTATGAATGCAAAAGATATAATTCAATACCGTTTCAATTATTCGTAATTCTAAAGACTTCGTGCAATCATGATAAACGTTTTGGTCTTTATTTTAAGAGGCGATGAATCTCAAAATAGTTTTTTTGCAAGTCTATTGCAGTCGTAAATTAATTATATATGCAGATCGTTTGTCAATAAGAACGATTATAAGCTTTATTTTGTTATGATTCTGAATGCAATTCTATTTGTAGTCTTCTTCATTCAGTGTCAATATCGAGTGGTTGCTAAAAAGCACATAATAGGTCCAATAGAAATACTTTGGTACATTTGATCATTTAATTTAAATGAAATGAAACACTCGTCGCTTTTTAAACAACTTAAACACAAAATTGCAAAACAATATCTGTTAATACAGTACTCGAGCACATGCCGTGTATGACAGTAATTTGGAGAGAACGCCATATATATTAGTTATTCTTAGCTCTCGCTTTATACTCTTGCTTTTGTGCTTTGTTACAATGTTTGGAAATATGTTCCATTTTTGTTTTGCCATAGAAGACATATTAAAACCGGGTTTCTCCCTTACTAAATTAAACTGGTTTAAGTAAAACTAGTAACCCCTAGACCCGAGGGCTTATTAATTTAACTTAAACTGATAAACTTAAACCGCAATGCACATGACTTACACATTTATAATATAGAATATAAAAAAAATCTACCGAACTATTTAACATTATGCCCCTGATGTCAAAACTTGATAACCCTTTGTTCTGTCCTGTAAATTACCAATAAAAATGAATACAAAATTTGCAATATTCAGATAAAGTAATCCATACATGTCACATAATTATAAAATGTTGGGTATTTTTAACTGAAATTGAAAGGATTGTAAATCTTCGTATATTTAAAGGCTCCGAAGACGGGAGTTAAGCTTGCACTAGGTCGCTTCTGGGGGTTTACTCTTGTTTGTCCGAAAAGGGCCCTCAAAGGTGCATACCAACTTGCCATGTAAATAAAGCCTAATTCGCTAAATAGGCTGTAGATGACGCAGACCCTAATTAAAACACCGGGCCGAAACTACATCAGCCCGACAGAAAGCCAACGGGAGTTCAGCTTGCGCTGGGTCGCTTCCGAGGGATAACTCTTGTTTGTCCTAAAAGGACCCTTTAAGGTGCATACCCACTCGCCATGTAAATGAAGCCTAATATATACGCTTGAAAGGCTGTAGGTGACGCCGACCCTAATTAAAACCCAGGGCCGAAACTAGATCAGCCCGACAGGCAGCCAACGGGAGTTCAGCGTGCACTAGGTCTCTTCCGGAGAATAACTCTTGTTCGTCCGAAAAGGGCCCTTAAAGGGGCATACCCGCTCACTGGGAAATGACGCATACGAGATCAAGGCTAAATAGGCTGCATGCACGGGGCCGATCCTAATTAAAAGTTCCGGCCGAAACTAGTTCAGC
This sequence comes from Dreissena polymorpha, assembly GCF_020536995.1. NCBI lineage: Eukaryota > Metazoa > Mollusca > Bivalvia > Myida > Dreissenidae > Dreissena > Dreissena polymorpha. The sequence goes on along the minus strand of NC_068365.1, from coordinate 27,156,843 downwards.
CCGATGGGCAGTCGACGGCTGGTCAGCGTGCACTAGGTCTCTTCCGGGGGATAACTCTTGTTCGTCCGAAATGGGCCCTTAAAGGCGCATACCCACTCACAGGCAAAAATGTCGCGTAATACGCTAAATAGGTTGCACCTTGCTCCGATCCTTATTAAAAGTCCCGGCCGAAACTAGGTCAGCCCGACAGGCAGTCGACGGCTGGTCAGGGTGCACTAGGTCTCTTCCGGGGGATAACTCTTGTTCGACCGAAAGGGGCCCTTAAAAGGGCATACCCACTCACAGGCAAAAATGGCGCGTAATAGGCTAAATAGGTTACACCTGGCTCCGATCCTAATTAAAACTCCCGGCCGAAACTAGGTCAGCCCGACAGGCAGTCGACGGCTGGTCAGCGTGCACTAGGTCTCTTCCGGGAGATAACTCTTGTTTGCCGAAAGGGGCCCTTAAAGGGGCATACCCGCTCACTGGGAAATGACGCATATACGAGAAAAAGGCTAAATAGGCTGCATGCACGGGACCGACCGTAATTAAAACTCCCGGCCGAAACTAGTTCAGCCCGATAGGCAGTCGAAGGCTGGTTAGCGTGCACTAGATCTCTTCCGGGGGATAACTCTTGTTCGTCCGAAAGGGGCCCTTAAAGGGGCATACCCACTCACAGGCAAAAATGTCGCGTAATAGGCTAAATAGGTTGCACCTTGCTCATATCCTAATTAAAACTCCCGACCGAAACTAGGACAGCCCGACAGGCAGTCGACGGTTGGTCAGCATGCACTAGGTCTCTTCCGGGGGATAACTCTTGTTCGTCCGAAAGGGGCCCTTAAAGGGGCATACCCGCTCACTGGGAAATGACGCATACGAGAAATAGGCTAAATAGGCTGCATGCACGGGGCCGACCGTAATTATAACTCCCGGCCGAAACTAGTTCAGCCAGATAGGCAGTCGACGGCTGGTCAGCGTGCACTAGGTCTCTTCCGGGGGATAACACTTGTTCGTCCGAAAGGGGCCCTTAAAGGGCATACCCGCTCACTGGGAAATGACGCATACGAGAAATAGTCTAAATAGGCTGCATGCACATGGCCGACCGTTATTCAAACTCCCGGCCGAAACTAGTTCAGCCCGATAGGCAGTCGACGGCTGGTTAGCGTGCACTAGGTCTCTTCGGGGAGATAACTCTTGTTCGTCCGAAAGGGGCCCTTAAAGGGGCATACCCACTCACAGGCAAAAATGTCGCGTAATTGGCTCAATAGGTTGCACCTGGCTCCGATCCTAATTAAACTCCCGGCCGAAACTAGGTCAGCCCGACATGAAGTCGACGGCTGGTCAGCGTGCATTAGGTCTCTTCCGGGGGATAACTCTTGTTCGTCCGAAAGGGGCCCTTAAAGGGGCATACCCGCTCACTGGGAAATGACGCATACGAGAAAATAGGCTAAATAGGCTGCATGCACGGGGCCGACCGTAATTAAAACTCCCGGCCGAAACTAGTTCAGCCCGATAGGCAGTCGACGGCTGGTCAGCGTGCACTAGGTCTCTTCCGGGGGATAACTCTTGTTTGTCCGAAAGGGGCCCTTAAAGGGGCATACCCACTCACAGGCAAAAATGTCGCGTAATAGGCTTAATAGGTTGCACCTGGCTCCGATCCTAATTAAAAGTCCCGGCCGAAACTAGGTCAGCCCGACATGCAGTCGACGGCTGGTCAGCGTGCACTAGGTCTCTTCCGGGGGATAACTCTTGTTCGTCCGAAAGGGGCCCTTAAAAGGGCATACCCGCTCACTGGGAAATGACGCATACGAGAAAAAGTTTAAATAGGCTGCATGCACGGGGCCGACCGTAATTAAAACTCCCGGCCGAAACTAGTTCAGCCCGATAGGCAGTCGACGGCTGGTCAGCGTGCACTAGGTCTCTTCCGGGGGATAACTCTTGTTCGTCCGAAAGGGGCCCTTAAAGGGGCATACCCGCTCACTGGGAAATGACGCATACTGTACGATAAATAGGCTTAATAGGCTGCATGCACGGGGCCGAACGTAATTGAAACTCCCAGCCGAAACTAGTTCAGCCCGATAGGCAGTCGACGGCTGGTCAGCTTGCACTAGGTCTCTTCCGGGGGATAACTCTTGTTCGTCCGAAAGGGGCCCTTAAAGGGGCATACCCACTCACAGGCAAAAATGGCGGGTAATAGGCTAAATAGGTTGCACCTGGCTCCGATCCTAATTAAAACTCCCGGCCGAAACTAGGTCAGCCCGACAGGCAGTCGACGGCTGGTCAGCGTGCACTAGGTCTCTTCAGGGAGAAAACTCTTGTTCGTCCGAAAGGGGCCCTTAAAGGGGCATACCCGCTCACTGGGAAATGACGCATACGAGAAAATAGGCTAAATAGGCTGCATGCACGGGGCCGACCGTAATTAAAACTCCCGGCCGAAACTAGTTCAGCCCGATAGGCAGTCGACGGATGGTCAGCGTGCACTAGGTCTCTTCCGGGGGATAACTCTTGTTCGTCCGAAAGGGGCCCTTAAAGGGGCATACCCACTCACAGGCAAAATGTCGCGTAATAGGCTAAATAGGTTGCACCTGGCTCCGATCCTAATTAAAAGTCCCGGCCAAAACTAGGTCAGCCCGACAGGCAGTCGACGGCTGGTCAGCGTGCACTAGGTCTCTTCCGGGGGATAACTCTTGTTCGTCCGAAAGGGGCCCTTAAAGGGGCATACCCACTCACAGGCAAAAATGTCGCATAATAGGCTAAATAGGTTGCACCTGGCTCCGATCCTAATTAAAACTCCCGGCCGAAACTAGGTCAGCCCGATAGGCAGTCGACGGCTGGTCAGCGTGCACTAGGTCTCTTTCGGGGGATAACTCTTGTTCGTCCGAAAGGGGCCCTTAAAGGGGCATACCCGCTCACTGGGAAATGACGCATACTGTACGATAAATAGGCTTAATAGGCTGCATACACGGGGCCGACCGTAATTGAGACTCCCAGCCGAAACTAGTTCAGCCCGATAGGCAGTCGACGGCTGGTCAGCTTGCACTAGGTCTCTTCCGGGGGATAACTCTTGTTCGTCCGAAAGGGGCCCTTAAAGGGGCATACCCACTCACAGGCAAAAATGGCGGGTTATAGGCTAAATAGGTTGCACCTGGCTCCGATCCTAATTAAAACTCCCGGCCGAAACTAGGTCAGCCCGACAGGCAGTCGACGGCTGGTCAGCGTGCACTAGGTCTCTTCAGGGAGAAAACTCTTGTTCGTCTGAAAGGGGCCCTTAAAGGGGCATAACCGCTCACTGGGAAATGACGCATACGAGAAAATAGGCTAAATAGGCTGCATGCACGGGGCCGACCGTAAATAAAACTCCCGGCCGAAACTAGTTCAGCCCGATAGGCAGTCGACGGATGGTCAGCGTGCACTAGGTCTCTTCCGGGGGATAACTCTTGTTCGTCCGAAAGGGGCCCTTAAAAGGGCATACCCACTCACAGGCAAAATGTCGCGTAAAAGGCTAAATAGGTTGCACCTGGCTCCGATCCTAATTAAAACTCCCGGCCGAAACTAGGGCAGCCCGACAGGCAGTCGACGGCTGGTCAGCGTGCACTAGGTCTCTTTTGGGGGATAACTCTTGTTCGTCCGAAAGGGGCCCTTAAAGGGGCATACCCGCTCACTGGGAAATGACGCATACGAGAAATAGGCTAAATAGGCTGCATGCACGGGGCCGACCGTAATTAAAACTCCCGGCCGAAACTAGTTCAGCCCGATAGGCAGTCGACGGATGGTCAGCGTGCACTAGGTCTCTTCCGGGGGATAACTCTTGTTCGTCCGAAAGGGGCCCTTAAAGGGGCATACCCACTCACAGGCAAAATGTCGCGTAATAGGCTAAATAGGTTGCACCTGGCTCCGATCCTAATTAAAAGTCCCGGCCAAAACTAGGTCAGCCCGACAGGCAGTCGACGGCTGGTCAGCGTGCACTAGGTCTCTTCCGGGGGATAACTCTTGTTCGTCCGAAAGGGGCCCTTAAAGGGGCATACCCGCTCACTGGGAAATGACGCATACGAGAAATAGGTTAAATAGGCTGCATGCACGGGGCCGACCGTAATCAAAACTCCCGGCCGAAACTAGTTCAGCCCGATAGGCAGTCGACGGCTGGTCAGCGTGCACTAGGTCTCTTCCGGGGGATAACTCTTGTTCGTCCGAAAGGGGCCCTTAAAGGGGCATACCCACTCACAGGCAAAAATGTCGCATAATAGGCTAAATAGGTTGCACCTGGCTCCGATCCTAATTAAAACTCCCGGCCGAAACTAGGTCAGCCCGATAGGCAGTCGACGGCTGGTCAGCGTGCACTAGGTCTCTTTCGGGGGATAACTCTTGTTCGTCCGAAAGGGGCCCTTAAAGGGGCATACCCGCTCACTGGGAAATGACGCATACTGTACGATAAATAGGCTTAATAGGCTGCATACACGGGGCCGACCGTAATTGAGACTCCCAGCCGAAACTAGTTCAGCCCGATAGGCAGTCGACGGCTGGTCAGCTTGCACTAGGTCTCTTCCGGGGGATAACTCTTGTTCGTCCGAAAGGGGCCCTTAAAGGGGCATACCCACTCACAGGCAAAAATGGCGGGTAATAGGCTAAATAGGTTGCACCTGGCTCCGATCCTAATTAAAACTCCCGGCCGAAACTAGGTCAGCCCGACAGGCAGTCGACGGCTGGTCAGCGTGCACTAGGTCTCTTCAGGGAGAAAACTCTTGTTCGTCTGAAAGGGGCCCTTAAAGGGGCATACCCGCTCACTGGGAAATGACGCATACGAGAAAATAGGCTAAATAGGCTGCATGCACGGGGCCGACCGTAATTAAAACTCCCGGCCGAAACTAGTTCAGCCCGATAGGCAGTCGACGGATGGTCAGCGTGCACTAGGTCTCTTCCGGGGGATAACTCTTGTTCGTCCGAAAGGGGCCCTTAAAAGGGCATACCCACTCACAGGCAAAATGTCGCGTAAAAGGCTAAATAGGTTGCACCTGGCTCCGATCCTAATTAAAACTCCCGGCCGAAACTAGGGCAGCCCGACAGACAGTCGACGGCTGGTCAGCGTGCACTAGGTCTCTTTTGGGGGATAACTCTTGTTCGTCCGAAAGGGGCCCTTAAAGGGGCATACCCGCTCACTGGGAAATGACGCATACGAGAAATAGGCTAAATAGGCTGCATGCACGGGGCCGACCGTAATTAAAACTCCCGGCCTAAACTAGTTCAGCCCGATAGGCAGTCGACGGCTGGTCAGCGTGCACTAGGTCTCTTCCGGGGATAACTCTTGTTCGTCCGAAAGGGGCCCTTAAAGGGGCATACCCACTCACAGGCAAAAATGTCGCATACTAGGCTAAATAGGTTGCACCTGGCTCCGATCCTAATTAAAACTCCCGGCCGAAACTAGGTCAGCCCGACAGGCAGTCGACGGCTGGTCAGCGTGCACTAGGTCTCTTCCGGGGTATAACTCTTGTTCGTCCGAAAGGGGCCCTTAAAGGGGCATACCCACTCACAGGCATAAATGGCGGGTAATAGGCTAAATAGGTTGCACCTGGCTCCGATCCTATTTAAAACTCCAGGCCGAAACTAGGTCAGCCCGACATGCAGTCGACGGCTGGTCAGCGTGCACTAGGTCTCTTCCGGGAGATAACTCTTGTTCGTCCGAAAGGGGCCCTTAAAGGGGCATACCCGCTCACTGGGAAATGACGAATACGAGAAAATAGGCTAAATAGGCTGCATGCACGGGGCCGACCGTAATTAAAACTCCCGGCCGAAACAATGTTCAGCCCGATAGGCAGTCGACGGCTGGTTAGCGTGCACTAGGTGTCTTCCGGGGGATAACTCTTGTTCGTCCGAAAGGGGCCCTTAAAGGGGCATACCCACTCACAGGCAAAAATGTCGCGTAATAGGCTAAATAGGTTGCACCTGGCTCTGATCCTAATTAAAACTCCCGGCCGAAACTAGGGCAGCCCGACAGGCAGTCGACGGCTGGTCAGCGTGCACTAGGTCATTCTGGGGGATAACTCTTGTTCGTCCGAAAGGGGCCCTTAAAGGGGCATACCCGCTCACTGGAAAATGACGCATACGAGAAATAGGCTAAATAGGCTGCATGCACGGGGCCGACCCTAATTAAAACTCCCGGCCGAAACTAGTTCAGCCCGATAGGCAGTCGACGGCTGGTCAGCGTGCACTAGGTCTCTTCCGGGGGATAACTCTTGGTCGTCCGAAAGGGGCCCTTAAAGGGGCATACCCACTCACAGGCAAAAATGTCGCATAATAGGCTAAATAGGTTGCACCTGGCTCCGATCCTAATTAAAACTCCCGGCCGAAACTAGGTCAGCCCGACAGGCAGTCGACGGCTGGTCAGCGTGCACTAGGTCTCTTCCGGGGGATAACTCTTGTTCGTCCGAAAGGGGCCCTTAAAGGGGCATACCCACTCACAGGCATAAATGGCGGGTAATAGGCTAAATAGGTTGCACCTGGCTCCGATCCTATTTAAAACTCCCGGCCGAAACTAGGTCAGCCCGACAGGCAGTCGACGGCTGGTCAGCGTGCACTAGGTCTCTTCCGGGAGATAACTCTTGTTCGTCCGAAAGGGGCCCTTAAAGGGGCATACCCGCTCACTGGGAAATGACGAATACGAGAAAATAGGCTAAATAGGCTGCATGCACGGGGCCGACCGTAATTAAAACTCCCGGCCGAAACTAGTTCAGCCCGATAGGCAGTCGACGGCTGGTTAGCGTGCACTAGGTGTCTTCCGGGGGATAACTCTTGTTCGTCCGAAAGGGGCCCTTAAAAGGGCATACCCACTCACAGGCAAAAATGTCGCGTAATAGGCTAAATAGGTTGCACCTGGCTCCGATCATAATTAAAACTCCCGGCCGAAACTAGTTCAGCCCGATAGGCAGTCGACGGATGGTCAGCGTGCACTAGGTCATTCTGGGGGATAACTCTTGTTCGTCCGAAAGGGGCCCTTAAAGGGGCATACCCGCTCACTGGAAAATGACGCATACGAGAAATAGGCTAAATAGGCTGCATGCACGGGGACGACCCTAATTAAAACTCCCGGCCGAAACTAGTTCAGCCCGATAGGCAGTCGACGGCTGGTCAGCGTGCACTAGGTCTCTTCCGGGGGATAACTCTTGTTCGTCCGAAAGGGGCCCTTAAAGGGGCATACCCACTCACAGGCAAAAATGTCGCGTTATAGGCTAAATAGGTTGCACCTGGCTCCGATCCTAATTAAAACTCCCGGCCGAAACTAGGTCAGCCCGACAGGCAGTCGACGGCTGGTCAGCGTGCACTAGGTCTCTTCCGGGGGATAACTCTTGTTCGTCCGAAAGGGGCCCTTAAAGGGGCATACCCGCTCACTGGAAAATGACGCATACGAGAAATAGGCTAAAAAGGCTGCATGCACGGGGCCGACCGTAATTAAAACTCCCGGCCGAAACTACTTCAGCCCGATAGGCAGTCGACGGCTGGTTAGCGTGCACTAGGTGTCTTCCGGGGGATAACTCTTGTTCGTCCGAAAGGGACCCTTAAAGGGGCATACCCACTCACAGGCAAAAATGGCGCATAATAGGCTAAATAGGTTGCACTTGGCTCCGATCCTAATTAAAACTCCCGGCCGAAACTAGTTCATCCCGACAGGCAGTCGACGGCTGGTCAGCGTGCACTAGATCTCTTCAGGGGGATAACTCTTGTTCGCTGTATGTTTCAACCTATGTATTAAATAGGCTAAATAGGCTGAAAATGCTGTTAAATAGGCTAAATATGCTAATTAGGATGTACCATATGTTTCAACATTTGTACTAAACTTTCTATATAGGCTGAAAAGGCTGTTAAATAGGATAAATAGGCTAAATACGATGTGTGTTTCAAGCTATGGCTAAATAGGCTGAAAAGGCTGTTAAATAGGCTAAACAGGCTAAATAGGCAAAATAGGATGTATGTTTCAACTTATGTACTTAATAGGCTAAATAGGCTTAATAGGCTGAAAATGCTGTTAAATATGCTAAATAGGCTAAATCGGCTAAATAGGATGCATGTTTCAACCTATGTACTAAATAGGCTAAATAGGCTACATTTGCTGAAAATGCTGTTAACTATGTACTTAATAGGCTAAATAGGCTGAAAATGTTGTTAAATAGGCTAAATAGGATGTATGTTTCAACCTATGTACTAAATAGGCTAAATAGACTGAAAAGGCTGTTAAATAGTCTAAATAGGCTAAATAGGATGTATGTTTCAACCTATATACTAAATAGGCTAAATAGGCTTAATAGGCTGAAAATGCTGTTAAATAGGCTAAATAGGCTAAATAGGCAAAATAGGATGTATGTTTCAACCTATATACTAAATAAGCTAAATAGGCTGTTAAATAGGCTAAATCGGCTAAATGGGATGCATGTTTCAACCTATGTACTAAATAGGCTAAATAGGCTGAAAATGCTGTTAACTATGTACTAAATAGGCTAAATAGGCTGAAAATGCTGTTAAATAGGCTAAATAGGATGTATGTTTCAACCTATGTACTAAATAGGCTAAATGGGCTGAAAAGGCTGTTAAATAGGCTAAATAGGATGTATGTTTCAACCTATATAGTAAATAGGCTTAATAAGCTAAATAGGCTGAAATGCTGTTAAATAGGCTTAATAGGCAAAATAGAATGTATGTTTCAACCTATGTACTTAATAGGTTAAATAGGCTAAATAGGCTGAAAATGCTGTTAAATAGGCTAAATAGGATGTATGTTTCAACCTATATACTAAATAGGCTAAATAGGCTGAAAATGCTGTTAAATAGGCTGAATAGGCTAATTAGGCAAAATAGGATGTATGTTTCAACCTATATACTAAATAGGCTAAATAGGCTGTTAAATAGGCTAAATCGGCTAAATAGGTTGCATTTTTCAACCTTTGTACTAAATAGGCTTAATAGGCTGAAAATGCTGTTAACTATGTACTTAATAGGCTAAATAGGCTGAAAATGCTGTTAAATAGGCTTAATAGGCTAAATAGGATGTATGTTTTAACCTATGTACTTAATAGGCTAAATAGGCTGTTAAATAGGCTTAATAGGCTAAATAGGATGTATGTTTCAACCTATATACTAAAAAGGTTAAATAGGCTGAATAGGCTGAAAATGCTGTTAAATATGCTAAATAGGCTAAATAGGCAAAATAGGATGTATGTTTCAACCTATGTACTAAATAGGCTAAATAGGCTAACTTCACACACGTGGATGTCTAGTATATTTATTTCTATATTTAGAATATTTGTTTCAGGAATTTCTTTTAGCAAACAGCGCAGACCCTGATTAGACACCGCATCATACGGCGTCTCATCTGGGTTTTTGCTGTTTGCCAAGGCCTTTTTTTTCTAGACACTAGGCATAAATGGGTTAAGAGATTGGCATAAAATCGCCCACATTACATGCAATGTATTTTTGGATGGTTCTTTGTATTATTGTATTGGTATTGCTCTGCTTAATGTTGTCGGAATAAATTTGTGCTTGGCTTGTTAAGTGTTCTTATGGAGTTCTTAAGTTTAAAAACATGTCAAACTTTCTCATGAAAATTTTTCTATGAAATTTAATATTTTCCTTTACAGAAGTATAAGCTCTATATGATAGTGAAAACGTGGTTGTTAAGAGATGTTTATGTAGATATATATAACACTTTGTTGTTTTTCATGTAAGTTGTGTAATGATGTTTTTTCAATAAGCATTGATTTCAGAGAATATTTCAATATTTTGAAATATATTGATGTAAACTTTGTTTGTGGAATCATAGTATGGTTTTACAAACTTTAACTTATAATTTATATGGTAATTATGCTCCCCTAAAACATTTTGGGGGGAGCATGTAGTCGCCGCTTAGTCTGTCCGTCCGTGTGTACGTCCGTGCTTTATTTTTTCCCGGGCTATTTCTCAGCAACTAATGACCGGAATTCAATGAAACTTTATGGAAAGCTTCACTACCAAGAGGAGATGTGCACATTATCAGCGGGTTCTGGTCGGATGATTTTTTGCAGAGTTATGGCCCTTTGAAATTTTCCATTAACTGTACATATAGTGCAATTAATGTCCGGGCTATTTCTAAGCAACTTATGACCGGAATTCAATGAAACTTTATGGGAAGCTTCACTATCAAGAGGAGATGTGCATATTATCAGCGGGTTCTGGTCGGTTGATTTTTCACAGAGTTATGGCCCTTTGAAATTTCATTAAAAAAATTCTTGTCCCCCCAACTACTGTGCCCTCAAGACGTTTCCTTTTATCTAAATATATAGTGCAATATTGTGGAAAAAAACTTTTGTGAGCATCACCCGTCTCTGACGGTTTCTTGTTTTTACAGACACCCCAAATCTGGCTGAGTATGGCATAGGCATTGAGCACTTGTGCACTAGATGAGACATCAATGGATCCTAACCGTGTGCAAGCAATTGGTTAACTTATGAACAATGCAAGTCATTAAGTTTCTTGGATGGTATAATATGCAATAAAAATAAAGATCAAGAAGGATGTGTTTTGAGCTGCAATTCTATGGAAAAAAATAATTCAAGACTGTTTATGAAAAAGTTAAGGCGTAGATCATCTTATTCTATGTTGTGCATACATGTAGGATGTGTGTTGTGTTTGATGGAGGAATTATTTGACTAAGTGTTTATTCCAAATCCATTATTTCTGTTGTTGTTTGTGACTCAGGACGGTTACTATGACTTCACCCCAAATCTTGGCAAACTGTTGGGCGTTGACTTCCAGAAATGTGAGAGCATCCTCACTCTAGCAGGCCTTCCTTCGTTGGGTAAGATACGGACTTCATTGAGAATAGAGGTGGTGCGAAAATGTCAGGCTAGCACAGCGCATTCACTCAGTCTGTTAGGATTGTTGCCTTCTGCTATAAAGTCATAAAAGGTTGTGTGGTTTCATAAGCAAACAAGGTAGCTTAATGACCAGACTGAGCGGATGTGCAAGCTATGCTGGAGCTATGCTGGCAACATATAACATAAAACCCATTTTACCTTGACACAGGTCATTTTGTTGATATAAAGAAATCTATAGTGTAATTCATCTTAGGCTTTATACACTTACAGTGATCACCATAGTTACATTTTTGTCAGTGTCTTAACATACAAGAACTTTAAGTATGAGAATGAGGATAGTGCAGAAGCTATAGTAACTATTCTGAATAAAATGTAATTGTTATATTGCCGTTAACATTCTTCAACCCATCATCTCCATTTTAAATGAAACTTAAAAAAATATAACAATTACTGTAAATAGGTTTTCAAAATGCCATGCCATGTCAACATTAAGTTTCCCATTAGTGGCACAAAAAAGTCTTTGAATTTAAACTTTTTACTAGTAGTGAAACTGCAGATGAGAGAACACTGCTGTATATCATAACATTTATAACAAATATAAGTTATGTACTGTAGCAAAACAAAATTTGGCAATACAAAAACAAGATATGTATAGCTATGTTTTTAAACTTCTCATGGTCCAGTACTACAAAATAAGGGTAGTTATCTATAACGTTTTATGTGGCAGTTTATTTGAACCTTTTACCACTTAGATACGTATTTTGACGAAGTTGTAGTCCTATAGAAAGTTAAATTTAATTAAATACCTTTAATACTAAATTCAAGTTTTAAAGGCTTCATTTTCAACCCTTAGATACTAATGAGCAGCAAACAGCATAAAACCTGAACACACTGCGAGTTACTCACAGGCTTGTCTGGTTTTATGCTGTTTGCACATAGCCATTTCCACTTTTCTTTTTAGTGGGAAAGGGTTAAATTACAAGTTTTATGCAGTTGCATGTTAATTGAATACCCATCAATATTCCAGGTTTCAAGGCCAAGTCAGACATTCTCAGACTTGTGGCCACGTCCATTGTGATCATTGTTATTCGTCTTATTAAGGTGAGAAACAGTTAAGATTATCATGTTAAATTGTCTACTAAATTAAATGTCAGATCTTTACTCAGATCTTTTGTAATTCATTTTCATTATGAACAATTAGATTTATTAGTACATACATTCTCCATATTTGTGTTAAAGAAACTATTTAAAAAAGAACATAAAACCGCCACTTACAGAACTTTTACATTCTTTAACCTTTTATACAGGCTGTTTATACCCCCGGTAGGATGGCATATAGCAGTTGAACTGTCCGTCAGTCAGTATGTCAGTCAGTCTGTCCGAAAAAAACTTTAACATTGGCCATAACTTTTTTAATATTCAAGATAGCAACTTGATATCCGACATGCATGTGCATCTCATGAAGCTGCACATTTTGAGTGGTGGAAGTTTAAGGTCAAGGTCATCCTTCAAGGTCAAATGTCAAAAAAAATAAATTCAAAGGGGCGTTCTCATGAAGCTGCACATTTTGAGTGGTGGAAGTTCAGGGTCAAGGTCATCCTTCAAGGTCAAACGTCAATTATATATATATTTTTTTTTCAAAGCGGCGCAATAGGGGGCATTGTGTTTCTGACGAACACATCTCTTGTCGTACACAAATTTCCTGTTTCTACTCTGCTGTATTGCTGTTACATTATTTTATTTATACTTTTCTGAAAAAAAATATTTCACTATCAAATATATATATATATATAATATGTGTCATAGTCTACAAAAATCAGTACAAACGAGGAAAAATCACATTTTCTTTTTTTGTCATTTTTTAAAAGATGAATGCAAGCCTAAGTCAAATCCAAAGCTTTAGGTTTTTATCTATAATAGTTTTTGAGATATTGAGTTTTGAACACATGCACCTTTTATACGATCTTATAGCAAAATAATGGTTTTCTATATCAATTGACATTGACAACAAACTCTTTTGTAAATACAGTATACATGTATTTACTGTATAGCATTCACACATGGTTTCAATGCATTAGTAAAACTGGCCATGTTTTTCACATATTATGATCAAACAAAAACAAACATTTGAATACAGCGGTTGCTATGGTAACGAATTTACATAAAATACATTATTTTCATTAAAATTGTTTAAATATCAGAAAAAACTTAATATTTACGTTTTTGTCAAATATATGATAAAACTGCTTACAGTCAATGATCTTTATTTCAACATGATATTTATTTAATACATAGTAAGAAAAAGAATCTAAGAAAATAGGTTGAGTTATAGTGCAACATGTTCTTTTTTTTAGAAAAGATACACATATTTTACAGTGTATTTATTTCAATCCATTAAAGACTTCGCCCAACGTAAACATCATACATGGAATTTAAAAGTGCCATACATATATGCTGGTAAAAAAGTTAATGTACAGACATTTTGCTGATGGTAACCATGGTTACCAAGGCAACAAAAAGATAAAATATCGATTTTTACTGTTTTGAACAGCAAAAACACCTAATTTTATTAGTAAATCCTTTCGCATACATATCAAACATGAAAAAGAACAACATTATTTGACAAAACAATTTAACTACAATTTGTTTACGAAACCCACATAGTAAAACCTCCATAAATAAACACAAATAATAACGACATGTACTTCTAATTCAGAACAAACAAAGATGAACATGTATTATTTTTAAGGCATTAAAAGGTACCTTCTATAAATCAGTTAAAATAAACATAAAAGCATTTTCATATAAATCGAATTAATTAGATCAACAAAGAAGTTAATGCCAAAATAATGTTTCCATAGCAACCAACAATCTTATTTTACATGTAAACGGGTTTCACAATCATGTGTATGATGAGCTACATCAACAAAAGTTATATATTACCGCCTGTCATAATAAATGAACACACATGATCAGTGGTTTATTTATATGGCTAAATGTTTTGACAAACTTTATTAAACATGTTTCAAAACATGAAAAGTTTACCAATGAACAGTTTATATGGTAAACAATAACATATAATTTGGTAATCAAAACAAATAATCTGAGACTTTTTGACAAACAGGATCATACAATTTTCAACCTTAACAGGGTTCGCACAGACCTAAAAAAAAATGCTTGAAAATGAAGATTTACCTTGAAAAGTACTTAAAAAGATCTGGAGTGCTTAAAAATGCTTATTTTTGACCATAGCCTAAAAACATGCTTAGAAAGTGCTTGAATTCGGCTCCAGACTGCTTGACAATTGAAATCTTTAATTCTATGCCATTTCAAAGATCGATATAAATAATTGTAGTTTCTTTAAAGGGGGCATGAGGCGAATCGTGGATTAAACATAACAGGCTGAAAATGAAAATTGACGAATCCAGTTTTAACCAGTCTCGCCAGTTACGGAACCACCCTATTGTTCATCGTAGACGTTTGTTATCGCCCGGCAGCGAATTATATTTTGCTTTGCATGTACAACTATAGCCGGAAATATCCTGATCGATTATATTGGTTTGTTGGAAATCTGCGCGAAAAACAACATTAATTGATCAGAAAACAAAAGGCAACACTTTTTATACGAAACAATAGCAACGCACATTGTTTTTTTCTTCGATGAGCGACATGAGTCACTTTATTTTTTATTTTTCTTTATAGCATTGTATTATATATATCTCGGAACAAATACTTCAATCTTAAAAATGAATGCATAACCCCTTCCTCTGCATGTTCTCTGCAAAAGACGAAATCTTAAGAAAAATACAGCATAGTTATACCATTGCACATCGATGTACTGCAATTTCATGAGAATGTTTGCTATTGTCAAACAATGTTTGCTTCAGGGGGATTCATGATGAAATTTATCTTTAAGATGTGTCCAAATACGAGTCCATGAGATATTATCAACTTAGCTATCTTGTTCAAGTCACCATGTTGTGTTTGCTTATTAATTTTATATCTGTGTTCAATAACTCTTTGTGTCAAGCTTGGGCATGAAACAACAATTCAGCAAATAATTTGATTGACACGCAGTCGCTTCAGTAATCTTACGCTGATACTGGTTATCTTTTTCTGCAGGTAGACTTATCTTGAGACCAGTTATGACGCAGATCAAACATGGTCTATTGTCCAAAGATCATTATGTCGTTATCGTGGGGAAAGATCATGTTTTTCTTTCCATGATGCACATGTTACGAGATAACGATGATAAGTGTCGCATGGGAAGGTGACAACTTAACCTGTTTGACTGTTGATTGTGTGAAGCCTGAGTTTTTAAATGTGATAAAGCCTCGTTTGAAGGACTCATATTAGCCTGGTTGTATTTTAGTTACCTGATTCCTGTATTCGTGAGAACCCCTTTTTATGTGCTCTAATATGAACATTCTTTGTCAACATGATAACCTACCTAATAACAGTATATTTTACATGGTCAGTTATAAAACATTGTTTAAAGTAATTGATTTTTGCTTATCAAAATAACCAATAGGTATACATGAATTTCATGTAATTTTGCTATTAATTTTTCACACATTTTCACCCGTCAGTAAACATATTGTAATGCTAATATCTAGTCATTTTAACCACTAGTTCATTAAATCATTGTCTGTAATTTGAAAATATAATGATAAAGAAACAATATAATCACAGTTTGGGCATCATGTGTGCTCATGTAGTGCCTTAGTCATTTGTTGATTGGGGCTTTGAGATTCATTTGAATTTATGATAAATCATTGACATCATGAAAACGGGATAAAATGCGTGTGACGTTAGGAAAAGGTTTAAAAAACTTTCAAGTTTTATTGCACTTGTATTTGTTCAATAAACAAATTTTAAAATGGATGGATAGGTGGATGGGGGATGGTATAGGATGGTTTGATGGTTGGATGGATGGATAGATTTGGGTGGGTTTCGGATGAATGGGTGATTGTAAAGAGGGAGGGACAAACGACTTGACTTACAGACAGACTGACATCTACTTGATAAGCTATTATAATGGTGCACTTATAAGTTTGTCTACAGTCATACAAAAAACAACAATCCCAATATATATGTACACGAACAGTTATTTTAAAATTATTAAAGGGATCTTTTCACGCTTTGGTAAATTGACAAAATTGAAAAAAGTTGTTTCAGATTCGCAAATTTTCGTTTTAGTTATGATATTTGTGAGGAAACAGTAATACTGAACATTTACCATGGTCTAATATAGCCATTATATGCATCTTTTGACGATTTTAAAACCTAAAAATTATAAAGCGTTGCAACGCGAAACGATTGAATAATTTGGAGAGTTCTGTTTTTGTCGTTAAATTTTGTGAAACTACGAAGATTGCTTTTATAACGTATAAAATACATCAGTAAGTGTAATCGGCGGAATAGCTCAGTAGGCTAAAGCGTTTTTACTTCAGGACTCTGGCAGGACTCCAGGGGTCACTGGTTCGAAACCTGATCCGGGCAATGTTCTTTTCCTTTTTTTAATTTTATTCTTGATTTTTTACTGGCGCTTTTACGATCCAATGTTTACATTTATCGATATAAAGCATTTAATGAATAAGTTAAAAAATGCCAAAATCTGTGAAAAGGCCCCTTTAATACTCCGTAAAATTATTGGCTTGATGACTTTTACTAATATATACAATATTTTTTTTTGTATGAACACAGCCACTTGTTTTAGCTCATGAAAGCACAATATGCTCATGGTCAGCATTTAATTTGCCTTTTGTCCGTCGTTCGTTGTGCGTCATCCATCGTCAATTTATCCTGTCAACACTCTAGAGGCCACAATTATTTCCAATATTCATGAAACTTGGTCAGAAGATTTGTCTCAATGATGTCTCGGCCGAATTCAATGATGGATCATGTAAGGTCAAAAAATAGGTCACTGGGTCAAATTAAAGAAAAAGCTTGTTAACACTCTAGAAGCCAAATTTGTTTCCAATGTTAATGAAATTTTGTATAAACATTTGTTCTTATAGTATCTCTGTTGAGTTTGAAAATGGTTCTGGCCCAAAAACATGGAAACCAAGGGGCGGGCAGTTTGCCTTTTACGGCTATAGTGAAACATTGTTAGCACTCTAGAAGTCACATTTTTGATCCCATCATGATGAAGTTTACCCAGAACATGTATTTTAATCATATGTCGTCCGTTGAAAAACATGGCTACTAGTGGGTGTTGCAGTTTTTCTGATTAGGCTTTAATGAAAACTTGTTAAATCTCTAGGAGTCACATGTTAGTTTAATCTACATGACGCTTTCAACGGCAACTTTTATGAATAAATCTGTGTTTCATTGTACGGGAACTTTGTGATCTTTCTCAAAACAGATTATACCTATGGAAAAAGTGCCTTTATCAAATTTGAAGGGGTTGGGTTTCTCTTATAGGTCACATAACCCCAAACCGGAAATCCTGTGTGCAGGGTTACATGCAGTCAACTTGATACTAAGCACACATTGTTCAGCGCATGCTGCCTAGGATTTATAAAATACATTGCAAATGGTGTGTTTTGCTGTAAAATTGAAGGTATATATGTAAGCAATAAGAAAAAAAGCCATTTTTGTGCACTACTTTTTCTGTTGATGGCTCTCGGCTTTGAAAGTAGGTCATACTATTTTAGCCCAAAATGTACTATTTGAGCCCAAAATGGCCGCCTCCACAGGTGTCAAAACCGGTGTGCCAAAAAGGTAAATATTTTGAGTTACGACGTATAGAATTTAATGACATGCATTTTTTCAAAAGATTATGCAATTATCTTTTCAATGATGTATTATGTTATAGTGACTTATCGCTCGATCATGGCAAAAGATGATATCGAACTTCAACTTTTTTATATGTAATAAAGAAGGAAATTAATTGCGTATGCGTAACCTTTTAGTAGAGGTCGCTCAACAAAGCAACGGTTACTTCCAACCAATTAAAACAATTATAAGTGTACATTGTCGATCAGAGCTCGGGGCATTTCATTCTTCGAAAACATGCATATATCTCAAGTTTCAATAGTTTTTTTCATAATTATAATTGTATTTCCATTTTTATAACGCCACGCTTCAATCACGCGTAGCTCAAAATAACGTCGACCGCGTTTGTACGGAGTTCTGCTGACGACGTCACATATATATATATATATATATATATTTGATAGTGAAATATTTTTTTTCAGAAAAGTTAATTTTTCGTTATAATATGATTATTTATCATTCAAAATGATGTTTTCACTCATTAATATCATAGCCACACGCTACCACCTGTGTTCTTATAAATATAATTTGCCTTCCTTTAAAGAAATTTAATTTTTATGAAATATCTGTTTATTTTGGTGTGGTGGGGGTCATTCATCCACAGATCTGTTTTCTAGAACAGTAGATTTGAGATTGCTTGCCTTGACCATGTTTGGTACTCTACATGTGTTTTCTGGAAGTTAAAGCTTTTGAACAAAATTGTTTTAACTGTATTTTCGTCAGTGTATTATCTTTATTAACTTGCCTAACTATCACACATGTGTGACTTATTCTAAAGTGCTCACAATAATTTAATTTTTTCATTTATAACAATTGTAGATCTATACTCTGTAAAATTGTTTACTAATATTATGTTAATTATGTTTCTTTAAGTAACAACACTGTATTTGTAATGGTAATTTATATATGTATGTTATATTTGTAACAATTAGCTTGTTATTCCTGCCAAAAACCGAGGGATACAGAAGTGGCATTGTCCATAACTGAACATTCAAAATTGGTAAAATTATCAAGCGTTTGTAAAGATTATTTTGCGTTTTTTTGGAAAATACTTTAATTATTATTATTAGTCAAGTGTATTACATACAGTAAAGATTTCTCAGTTAACATGTTAATGACATTTAAAAATGCTGAAATGTGTGAACAAGTCACTTCAATGTTGATAATAAACAGAAATTGTTAACAGAAATCATAATGGTCAGACAAATATAAAGCTAGCAGTCTTTGTATTCTGTGATAAAAGTTAATTTATTATGTTGGTCTTGTTTTTCTTGGCCTTTTGCATATTTCAATTGTGTAGTGTGATTTTTTTAATAAACATAATTGGCACATGTTTTGTTACAAAGCAGATTGTATGGGGTCTTTTCATTTCAAGCATTTTTCTGTCTGTTCTAGATATGTCCCCTAAGTAAATTTCTGGTGTGGGGGCTTTTTTTACAAACATATTTTATAAAGTACCACAATAAGTTTAATATTTTGTATTTTTTATCCGCCCGTTTTTAAAAACGGGACGTATTATAGTTTCACCCTTGGCGGGCGGCGGGCGGGTGGCGTCCACAGCAGTGTCCCCGCTCTAATTCAAATAGTTTTCATCCGATCTTCACCAAACTTGGTCAGAAGTTGTGTCTAGACAATATCTAGTTCAAGTTCGAATATGGGTCATGCTGGGTCAAAAACTAGGTCACAGGGTCACTTAGTGCATTTCAAGGATTAATCATGGTGTCCGCTCTCTAATTGAAGTAGATTTAACCCGATCTTCACCAAATTTGGTCAGAAGTTGTGTCTAGATGATATATAGGTCAAGTTCAAATATGGGTCATGCCGGGTCAAAAACTAGATCACGAGGTCACAAAGTACATTTCAAGCATTTAGCATGGTGTCCGCTCTCCAATTGAAGCATTTTTCATCCGATCTTCACCTAATTTGGTCAGAAGTTGTGTCCAGATGATATGTAGGTCAAGTTCAAATATGGGTCATGCAAGGTCAAAAATGAGGTCACGAGGTCACTGAGTGCATTTCAAGCATTTAGCATGGTGTCTGCTCTTAACTTGAAGTAGTTTTCATCCGATCTTCACCTAATTTGGTCAGAAGTTGTGTCTAGATGATTTGTAGGTCAAGTTAAAAATATGGTCATGCCGGGTTAAAAACAAGGTCATGAGGTTACTAAGTGCATTTCAAGCATTTAGCATGGTGTCCGCTCTCTAATTGAAGTAGTTTTCATCCGATCTTTACCTAATTTGGTCAAAAGTTGTGTCTAGATGATATGTGGGTCAAGTTCAAATATGGGTCATGCAGGTTCAAAAACGAGGTCAAGAGGTCACTTAGTGCATTTCAAACATTTAGCATGGTGTCCGCTCTCTTATTGGAGTAGTTTTCATCCGATCTTCACCTAAGTTGGTCAGAAGCTGTGTCTAGATGATATGTAGGTCAAGTTCGAATATGGGTCATGCCAGGTCAAAAACGAGGTCACGATGTCACTTAGTGCATTTCAAGCATTTAGCATGGTACGCTCTCTAATTGAAGTAGTTTTCATCTGATCTTCACCGAATTTAGTCAGATGTTACGTCTAAATGATATCTAGGTCAAATTCAAATATGGGTCATGCCGGTTCAATAACTAGGTCTCGAGGTCACTTGGTGCATTTCAAGCATTTAGCATTGTGTCCGCTCTCTAATTGAAGTAGTTTTCGTCTGATCTTCACCGAATTTAGTCAGATGTTACGTCTAAATGATATCTAGGTCAAGTTCAAGTATGGGTCATGCCGGGTCAATAACTAGGTCTCGAGGTCACTTGGTGCATTTCAAGCATTTAGCATGGTGTCCGCTCTCTAATTGAAGTAGTTTTCATCTGATCTTCATCGAATTTAGTCAGATGTTACGTCTAAATGATATCTAGGTCAAGTTCAAATATGGGTCATGCCGGGTCAATAACTAGGTCTCGAGGTCACTTGGTGCATTTCAAGCATTGAGCATGGTGACCAAAACCTTCGAACGGGCGTATCTTGTGACAGTTTGGCACTCTTGTTCTTTTTTGTGACTCATTTGAAATTAAATAACAAGCTGCGCAATAATAAATGAATAAATATGCCTTCATATAATGCATTTTTATAATATATATATATATATATATATATAATGTCTGATATCAATCCTGGCGCAAAAGGAGATGCATATATCTTTGAATAATGGGTTACAGAAAATGGATAAATTAAATCACAATAAGAGGTGTACGCGTCTTAATATAACGCATTTCAAATAAATAATTGCGTTAAATACAATGCAATAGGAAACCATTGTTTTTAGTACAACTCTAACCTGCTGTGTTCTTTAGACTTTCTTTGTTTTTTTTATAACAGTAAACCTATATGATCCTCTAACAAGACGTCGCAAATTATACTACTCACATATATAATGACTGAATGCTTATAACAAATAAGGTTAGCGAAACAGTTATTTATATTGTGGATGACGGATAACATGGTGTTATTTTCATAGTCTAAATAAGATCTCCCCAATCAATGAACAAGAACATATCATCGTTGTATATTTTACAGGTATTATTGTTATGGCAATATCAATTAAGAATTTCAATATGCTTTGAAAAAAAAAAGACTTGACTTCTTATATTCCCTGTTTCAATTTGCTTGACGTTTAGTTGGTTTGATCTTGCGCGGTACATATTTATTTTAAATAAATGCTTGATTTTACTAACTTAATATTAAACAGATATTTAAAAAAGATAAGGACACCACTGTTAAGTTTTACATTGTCAATATGCTTTTCTTTTTTTCTAATAAAGGATTATCTCTGTAATATGTGTTTGTTTGTGATGACCAAAACGAACTATAAATCATATGTCAAATGTGCAATGCCACCACTCGCCTTAGATTATGGGTTGCGAAGAGGATAATGCATACAGGAAGATAGGAATGTCTTTGAAACGAACGCTAATGATTTAGGTTCATTCCGACACGTTTGTTCACACCAATAAAAAAAACAGTAGTCACTACAATTGCTGTTAATATTTTATATAAATTATTTGCGTTAAAATGTGGTCTTTCACAAATGAATGTCCGTTTCGCAAAGACCAGACTTACCTCTAACTACATTAACTGGTTCTGAGCATAACTCTTTCAAAGCGTTTCGTAAAGTAATTAACTGTCGAGAAAGTAGTATGGGATTATGAAGGTTTATGACGTGGTTATAACACCAAGTGCTTTCTATTGTGTTATTTGGATTGTCCTTTTTCTGTTCTTTTTTATGTTTACTTTCTCATATCCGAATGCAAATGATGTAGGCCATGTTTCATTTTAATACGTATATGTTACAGATCAGAAAGTCACACTGTCCTGATAAGCGTGGTTTAGTGAAGAAACCTGAAGTGAACAATCTTATTTCATTAAACTTTACAGGGACACACAATCTTTATGGCACATGTATTGAATAATATGTATACCTAAAAATTCAATCAACCGAAAACGAAAACTAAATTTTAGAAAAACACTTACACCAAGATCATCAAAACCCTTCAACAACACGCCCGCACATGCGATAAATGTTACAGCAAAGGTATACATCTTTGAACCGCCTTGATGACTACGATAATCTGTACACCTTAAGTTTTCTTGCTCCATCAAAGCTATTTGACACTGCGAGCTTAGAAGCGTCCTTACTCATGGCCACAGAGTATGGGTGCTTTATATCCAATTGGACATTACCGAGAATTTCTCCAAACACATTCATTTGAACAATGGAGTTCGTGTTCCTAGAGCATACAAACACGGTGTCACCAGGCCCGGCACACACACAACGTGGTTGCTGTATGTTTTCGTCTTGTACCTTTATAAACCCGCCATGCGAAGTGTCGTATAGATACACGGAGTGGTCGAACCTGTCCGTGAATACGAGCGTTTTCGAATCCGTTACAAATGTGCTCTTACTGTCACCAAGTTTGTACCTATGAAACCCAATCTTCTCAAATTCAGTCTCTTCCTCGTCCTTTGATACAATTCTTGCTGGACGTGGATCTTCATAAGTACCAACTACAATGCTTGCTGATGTCCACCGGCATATAGAAAATACATTGAATGAAGTCTTTATTGTTTTTATAAGAGTGAGGTCACTGCCAGTAGTTACGGACAAGAAATAAATATAACTATTAGCCACAGTCACGGCGATTTCATTCTCAGTCAAGCTGGCAACGTCGCGGGGAAATGCCTTGAATGTATACGGAGTTCCCAATACATTGAGCTGCTCATTTAGTACGATACATTTGCAATTTTTGTTATCAACGGCTACCAGTCTTCCGTCTGACAGAAAGTCCATTCCTGTCAGATACGGCTCCTTCTCATCACGCTCTACACTCGACAGGTCTGCGGACATGAGCAATTCCAGTGTGGCTGGGTGACTCTGTACTGAAGTTTTCTTAATCGGTTGGACTAAAAATTAAACGATGAAACACAAGGAGTTGTACAGCCATACACACTGTCATCGAGAAACAAAAGATAAGCAAGTTAAAATATTGAAATATGTAAAGTACTTCAAGTACATTAACATAATATTCAACTGTAGGTTTTTCCACATAAAATCTTATCCATATGATTTCAAATTATAGACGAACAATGGAACAATTCGACGTTATTCGCCCATGCTCTAGTTTTGTATCTGCTCATTTGTATGAAGCGAGTTCAGCGTGCTTACGGGAAAAAAATGCACGTAGTATTACCGAAATTTGAAGAAACTGCATGAATGGTCATAACAACTAAAATAAATTGGTCTGTATTTATTATATGCCGTTTCTCTTATTCATTTAAATCTGAAGAACTAAGGTTCAATTTCATTGTCAGTATCCGCGGTAGCCTTTTCAATGGTTTCGCAACTAGGGTGAAATTCTCATCTGCAAAATATAACGACTCCCTAACAGAGCATACGAAAAACACAAAGCCTCTCACCGCGGTTTCAAATCCATTCAAGCTCTAAAAAACATAACACAGAAGATCGCATAATATTGAAAAATAAGACAAATGGTATAACGAAGTCTGACGTCAACCAGTTTACAATATGACAAAAAACGGTTTGTCCAATTAAAATCTGATCACTATGTTTCTCAGATTATAGGCAAAAAATGGAAATTCTTGACGTTATTTGTCAATGCCTTAGTTGTGCAACTAGCGACTACAGCGTGCTTATGTGAAACACGAGGGCCAAGACTAGTTCGCACACCTGAGAGGAGTCGTTTCATTCCATCTTTGTCAAAAATTTGACCAAGTGATGAAGTGTTTGATCCAGCTGAGGCAGATACGATCATTACTTTGATTTGCATTAATTAAATCACTCTCTTAAAATACTCAAGTATTAGGTGAACAAGCTGTGTTTGTGAACCAATATGTATCCCATAGATTTGACCTTTGACCTTGAAGAATGACCTTGACCTTTCATCGCTCAAAATGTGTAGCTTCATGAGATACACATGCATGCCAAATATCAAGTTGCTATCTTCAATTTTTCAAAAGATATGGCCAATGTTTAAGTTTGACGCAAACCAATCAACAAATTTGACCTTGAAAGATTTTGTATAATATAATGACAATTTTGACAATCTAAGGGCAATAATTCGGGCATTTATTATGCGATTTTGCTCATTATGAATCTTGACTGAGGTGTTGTGGCCATATAGCTTCTCAGCAACTTTAATAAAGAATGCTAGAGAAATGTGAATGCTAGAGTGTTTACAAACCAAGTGTGGACGGACGGACGGACGACGGACAAAGACCGATCCTAAAACCTCACCTGAGTAATCAGGTGAGCTAAAAAGTGTGTTTTTCACCAATTTGAGCCATTTTCCAACTTGTCAATAAAACCAATGTCTTGAAAAAGTTTCGAGTTGATTTGGCAAAAATTGTGACTTCTAGAGTGTTCACAAGGTGACTCTATAGTCATATAAGGAAAACAGCCCCCCCTCCCCTGGCGGCCATGTTTTTTGACCGATCGGGACCATTTTCTAAAACATGAGATATTAATCAAAGCAATGTTTTCACCAAGTTTCATGATGATTGGGCATAATATGTGACTTCTAGAGTGTTCACAAGCTTTTTTTTACTATAGAAATATAAGGAACATGCGCCCCCCCCCCCCCCTGACAGCCATATTGTTTAACGGACCGGAATCATTTTTGAATTCAACTCTCCTTTCTAGGAAATACATGTTCTGACCAAATTTCATGAACATTGGGACAAAAAGTGACTTCTAGCGTGTTCACATGTTTTCACTATATTCATAAAGGGAAAACTGCCCTGCTCACTGCCGGTCATGTTTTTTCACTAATCTGGACCATTTTCAAACTCATCCGAGATATCAATAAAACCGATGTTTTGACCAAGTTTCATGGTGATTGGGCAAAAAATGTGACTTCTTGACTGTTCACAGGCCTTTTTTACTATATAAATATAAGTAAAACTGCCCCGTCCCCCCTGTTTGCCATTTTTTTAACGGACCGGAACCTTTTCAAACTTAACTCACGTATCTTGGAAACAAATGTTTCGACCAAATTTCATGAAGATTGGATCAAAAGTGTTACTTCTAGAGTGTTCACATGTGTTCACTATATACATATAAAGAAAATTGCCCCGCATGTCATGTTTGATACTTGACAGGTGATGTTTTATACACTCAGTTATGATGTTCGCTGTTAAATTATTTATCTGCTCAACAAAACATTACGTAAAATTTGTAAGTAATATAATCATTAAAGGAGTGTGTTTAGATAATGGTTGGGTTTATTGTGTCATTTATATTTTCTGTGACATAGCAGCTTTAATGCAATTTAAAGGTGGATACGGCTAACAGCAAAGTTCGTATATTGAGATACAAATAAATGCGATCTCATTAGACTTACATATATTAAAAAAATATGAGCAGAACAAATATTTGCATATTCCAATATGTGTGTTACGCATATGAAGTTTAGTTAAAATGGACATAGACATGCACTGATACTGTATATGTGTTATAATGTTTTGAAACCCATAAAAAACTTAGAGCAATAAACAAAAATATCGCTTACCGTCTCGTGCCTTGACGTACTCCCTTTCATCCACTGTTATAGTGTGTGTAATTGTTTTTTCCGTAATTGATTTGAGTTGGTCCATCAGAGCTACCACTGTTGCATGAAGTTCATGTACACCGGATTTCGTTGCAGAATAAATGTCATGCATGGCCTCCATTCTTTCTCTTTCACTGACCTCTTTCATTTTGATCATTTTTGCCTCCAATTCCCGCCTAACATCCTCTGCAACTGAGACGATTGCCTCCTTTTCTTCCATTCCTACCGATTCAAGGTCCCTCATAATCTTAAGCGCTCCCAGGTTCAGCTCGTTCAAAGTATCTAAGCTGCCTGAATCAATCGAGCTCTTTGTATTTATTTCAAACAATTCAAGATTAGTCATGATTGCATTTAATTGGGCGCGAAGTTCGTTAGCAGCTTCTCGCGTGACATCTGCAACGCGGTCCTCAATCTCTATATCAGCCATTTCTGTATTTTGTAATTGCGGAGTTCCTCTCGCTCTTCCATATGAGTTTGAAGCTGTAGATATTTTTTCCGCTCCAGAATCTGATGATGAAGCTGTAGCTCCATTCGCTCGCTGATATGAGGATGAATCTGTAGTTTCTACCGCTTCTCGATCGGATGATGAGGCTTTAGTTCCTTTCGCACCGTAACTTGAGGATGTTGATGTAGTTGCTTTCGCTCCTTGACTTGAGGATGCTGATGAAGCTGCGTTCGCTCCTTGTATTGAGGATGCTGATAAAACTGCGTTCGTTGCTTGACTACTTGAGGTTTGATATGTAGTTAGTTTCGCTCCTTGACTTGAAGATGAAGCTGTAGTTCCTTTTGCTCCTTGACCGGAGGATAAGTACGCAGAACCTCTGGCACCACGAGCAGATTTCGACGATTTTTTACCCATACTAAGCAAAATTACAACAGACAATTATGTTATGTTACTACTACTACTACCACTACTACTACTACTATAACTACTATAGCTTCTGCTGTTACTGCTCCTCCTCTTCGTCCTCCTCCTACTACTTCTACTGCTGTTGTTGCTAGTAGTAGTAGAAGTAGTAGTAGTAGTAGTAGTAGTAGTAGTAGTAGTAGTAGTAGTAGTAGTAGTAATAGTAGTAGTAGTCGTCCGTCGATCGTCGTCCGGTCGTAAGTCGATCGTCAGTGGTCGTCCGTCGGTCGTCCATCCTCCGGTCGTGGTACGTCGGTCGTCTGTCCTCCGGTCGTGGTCCGTCCTCCGGTCGTGCGTCGGTCGTCCATCCCGAATCGTCCGTCGGTCGTCCCTCGTCCAAACATCGGTCGTCCGTTGGTCGTCCATCAGTCGTCGTCCATCGTCCGTCGGTCGGTCGTCCGTCGTCGAAGTGGCAGTTGTAGTAGTAGAAGTAAAAGTAGTAGAAGTAGTAAAAGTAGTAGTAGTAGTAGTAGTAGTAGTAGTAGTAGTAGTAGTAGTAGTAGTAGTAGTAGTAGTAGTAGTAGTAGTAGTAGTAGCAGTCTTGGCATTATTTTTTTAGGCACTAGCCCAGCCGGGCTACTAGCTTGGAAATATCCCCAGCCCGAATCAATTTTAACTAGCCCGAAATGAATGTTATAATTATTTTACATTTTTAACTATGTTTGCATTGAAGAAATATAGAACAATAAAGATTAAACAAATGAACACTTGATTCTGTTTTATTCACAATTATTATATCTGACAAAAAATTTATCACAAGGTCTCCAGACATCTCCATTCCATCATGGTCATTGTCTTAGTCACCGACATCCAGGTCTGACATGTCAGGTATGCTCTTAAAAGCGTCTGAAAACAATTTTTTTATAATATATGAATTTTACACTCAAATATCTGAATAAATTAATGCATTGTCAAACAAGCAATTATGCCTGTGCATAATAAGTAGAACAAGAAGGTAACTTTCTGCCCTAACTTCTGAGTGGGCTTGATATAAAACGACTTGTTTAGCAGTAGTTCGATTGCCTAAGCCACATCTGCTTTGTCGCCAATTGTACCAGCATGTAAAAAATGTAGTATTACAATGTATAAAAATTAAAACATTTGCATTTAATGTCAGGATTCGTTTATTGACAGATTAATGTTATCTGTTAAAAACTATACTTGTAAGTTAGTGCATGATATTTAATTGCATGTTGTTTGCTTACATTACGTATGAAATGCACTAACCAGCCAGCCAGTCATCAATGATGGCTCAGAATCAAAGTCTCCAATACTTGGACTCCAAGGTGGCAAATTGGAGACATCAAAACAAAGCTGATTATTTTTCCATAACGGTTGCAATATTCATTTCATTGACTGTTAATATTTTTTTGTTGCAACGTTCATCCTCATTTTGCAGTTGATGTTAGTGAGTTGCGCGCTCAAAAAAATGCAGAAAAGACATTAAAATAAATGTATCGCCGCATGTTCTCCACCCAGTAGTAATACGGGCAAAAGCCCGCGAAGCGGGCGTTGACCGTTCATACATATGGGAATTTAGACATAAAATTACATAAGAATATCACATATGGATACGTCTCAAAAAAATTTGCCACGCGACATATATTTTCGCGATGCTATTTATGACCTTGAACAAATCAAAAACACTATGACAAATGCTAAATCACTTGTAAATACATACATTAGGCAAAGTTATATCAATGACATCATAATTGTGTAGCGAATCGCACTAAATATTCTCGCATTATTTGTTTTTCTTCGCAACCGTGTCAGAATTAAGTCATTTCTCAATTATCTCCCCTGAATGCTCTTCTTCAGTGGGTCACGGAGTGTATATTGACAGGAGATGAATCGAGTATTTGACCCTTACTTTAGTAAATTCAATCTTATGCAAAAACTATTCATCCGATTTTATTGGTTTATACGTTATCTTGTTGCTTATTAATTCCTCTTTCAAAAAAATATAACTTTTAGTATATTCCTGTTGTTATTAATGGATTTATAGCGAGTTAAACACAAGAAATACAAATTTTATGTTTTACCACCGCGCGTTTAACGTGTCGTGGCTATCGATCTTTTACGATTAGCGTACAGCGAAGCGCCGAGGTTATACATTTTGATGTACCCACTCACGTCTTTTGTTAAATTATAGTTTCATTTCTCGGCCGATTTTGACAAATTATATATCATTAGAAAGCTTACGTTACGCAGTAAACAGATACACTTCAACACCGTTATTTCGAACACCGATTATCCGAAGTCACCGTTATTTCGATGTATTTTTTGGGCCCCGATTTTGGTTCTTCTTTGTTTTATGTAAAATTTCATTGTTAACCCGAACTTCGTTAAACCGAAGAAATCGTTAATTCGAAGTGATTCTGTCGGTCCCAACACTATAATTCGCACCTGATTATCAGTCTTTTATCCGAAGTCAAAACTGCAAAACACTGAGCGTAATTTCACACCTTTGTCGTCTGCGCGTAGCGTGTTAATTTTATTATGTCGTCAAAAGCCGATAATTACTATTTATGTAGTTTTGCATTCTTTAGTAACAAACAAACGTGTCACGTTAGGTCTGAGTAAATGTGGTCAAATGAAATGCATCATTTATAAACTCTACCGTTTTAACAAAAATCATTACAAAATGTCTGATACAAACAAGTCAACCACGTAACTATTTTCCCAACCAAATGTCGAGCAATCTGGAGAAGGGCCGGTACCCAACCCGGGAGGATATCCGGATCGGCAGTAATAATACAATCTTAAACGTCACGTCGGTGCAGTTTCAGTCACACTGCCGTAATAGCAAACAGCTCTTATAACAACAATATAAAATAAGCTTACCTTTATCGAAAATTCACTGCGTGTATAAATCAGTTTGACATGAAACGTTTGAAATATGATGCACAGTTGTGGCTATACATATGTATATGAATATTGCTTGGCTCTTTTCCAATGACACACCTTTTGATGTTTGATTTCAGTTAATAAACAAATTAAATTGGATCCTGTTCGAGCTGTTTTCATGCAAATGCAATCCACCCAAATGCTCTTTACGCAACAAACGACGCTCTGATTGAAATATGATTTAAAAAAAACAACAAGTTAGGACAAGCTTTCGTCAATGCATATTTACGGATGTAAGCAGTATGCTTTGATTAAGATAACATTACAAATTCCCCACCAACTTGTTTACCATTATTCATTTTGTCATTCAACTTAACATAAAACAACACGTGTTTTACGTTGGTGAATAACGATTAGTTGTATCTGTTTGTTCAATTTTCATTTACGATGGATGGCGTGTCTAAAACATGGCGTAAAAGGTTTTATTATTACTTAAGGCTTGTCTACAGATTTTTTTTCTGATTTTTACAATTTAATGTTTTTAATAACCTTAACAAAGTTAAAACATTTTTAGCCAGAGGGCCCTGAAGCACTCACCTGGGTTCGTGGTAAACCATTTAAAACAACTTAATAATTTGTGCTATTCATGATATTTTATATGTTTTGTAATTTGAGAAAAATAAAAAGGAGAAAAGAATCGTTGTATTCCTCCGTTTGTTACAAGTAGAAATCTATTGCTATCTGACTAGTTTAAGTTTTTAAGTAAAACAAGTATTAATAGTAGCATGTAATCGAACCATGCGAATTCCACAATGTTTTATTTTTACAGAATCAAAGGAATCTTCTGTCAAATGTTTATTTCGAATTATCGTTAATCCGAAGTTTTTTTAATGGTCCCGACGACTTCGAAATAACGGTGTTACAATGTATATCAATATATATTAAGTTTTTCTTCTGATTTCGACAGCCCGGCGAGTTATAACTTTAACTTTTGCAAATATCATACCGTTTTGGAGTTTTAGAATCTAGATTTACGGTTGACATGTTCGTACTTAATACCAATTTGTAGCGTTTATATTTGGAGTTCAGTTTTAAAAATTACATCTTGCTTAGGAGAAAAGAATTCTGTATACGATAGAAAAAATTTTTGTTTAAAAACCAAAGTAATTAAGGAATGAAGGCGGGAAAATGTAGCGCGCGTTTTTAACGCACTGAACTGATGCTACGGTCTTGGCGATTATGCTTTTGTTTAGAAATCGGCCATTGAATTTCTTTTGCCATCTTATTATATTTTTTATGGAATATATTGTAGTATTTTGTTCACGAAACATATCAATAAAGCTTATTATAAATGAATCTTAATAAATTAACGATTTCAGCTCTTGTTTATAACACAGAAAGGTTGTAAAATTTATGATGAAACAGCGTATATAGCGGACCCTCTCGATATTATTCGGCTTTGCATGCATACTTGAAATAAAATGGGTGTCAAAAACATTCATCGTTTGCTGTTTATTATCAACAAGGTAATTATGTATAATTATTTGAAATGTTATTTACCTTAAATTATCAATTTATTAAAGATTCTTGAAAATCACGGTCCGTGTTACGCGGGTCATTTCGTATTTTGACATCAGGGCATCATGTCCAACTATTGAAAATCAGATTTTTTTCACCGGGACGATGACGGCTTGGATTTAGACAGGCAGACAGATAGTTTATTCAGACTTAAACAACAGTACATCGTCTTCAACTCAAATATATAAATTATTTTTAGACGAATTGTTAGGTGATTACACATATAGCAGTGATGATTCTGAGAATGTTGCCATGTTTCTTATCCGTGTATTCTAGAGTCCATGGTTTGAGCATTTTTATCGCGGTGTTCAAAAAAAGATATCTCAATAATCTTGTTTATTGATAGATCTGTGGTTTTATTGCCCCTGTGTTCAGCACAAACCAATTATCTCGTTATGATCAGATACTGTGCCGACCAATACTAAATAACACTATGGTGTCATACGCCACAGCAGGGACCTATACTTGTATATTGGTCCCTAACCACAGGTGGCAATGTCTGGTCAGATAACACTTTTTATGATACCTCCATGTCTTCTCGTGGTATTAGTGGTCATTTCTTGGAGTAATGTAACGCCCAATACTCAATTTTGCGTTTATGAGATATGTAGCGTATTGAAAACATTTATAGTCATCTGCCCATACAGATTGCCATAAACTAAATACTGTATAGATGTCAGCCAGCTAAATCACAATAATTATAAGTGCTTAATACCTATACATGTACATTTTAAACATTTAAAAAATCTAATACTTAACATTTAACGTATTTAGCGGGTACCGGTAAAAAAACTCCGTCATTTCGTAGTCCTATAAAGAGTGTATGAATAATCTTTCCGAAAAATACAAATAATACAGTGTTTTAATTTAGAATTCTATATATTTATAACTCTGTTAACTTATAAAGATATTTCAATATACATGCATAGACAGTTGACCGTGATTTTCAAGAATCTTTAAATAATTTTAATTAATTTATAATTTATGGTTAATAACCTTTCATATAATTTTACATAATTACCTTTTTGATAATAAACAACAAACGATGAATGTTTTGACACCCATTATATTTGAAGTATGCAAAGCCGAAAAATATCAAGAGGGTCCGCTATACATTTGTATACGCTGTTTCATCATAAAATTAACACCCTTTCTGTGTTATAATCAAGAGCTGAAATCGTAAATTTATTAAGCTTCATTAATACTTAGCTTTATGGATATGTCTCTAGAACAAAATATTTCAATATATTTCATAAAAAATATAATAATCATGGCAAAGGAAATTCAATGGCCGGTATCTAAACAAAAGCATAATCGCCAAGACCGTAGCCTCAGTTCAGAGCGTTAGGAACGCGCGCTACATTTTCCCGCCTTCATTCCTTAATTACTTTGGTTTTTAAACAATTTTTTTTTCTATCGTATACAGAATTCTATTCTCCTAAGCAAGATGTTATTTTTAAAACTGAACTCCAAATATAAACGCTACAAATCGGTATAAAGTACGAACATGTCAACCGTAAATCTAGATTCTAAAACTCCAAAACGGTATGTTATTTGCAAAAGTTAAAGTTATAACTCGCCGGGCTGCCGAAATCAGAAGAAAAACTCAATATATAATGATATATCTGAAAACTACGTTACGTTAGCTTTCTAATGATATATAATTTGTCAAAATCGGCCTAGAAATGAAACTATAATTTAACAAAATACGTGAGTGAGTACATCAAATTTATAACCTCGGCGCTTCGATAAAAGATCGATAGTTACGACACGGTCACGTGACTTAGACACGACAAGATATTTGGCGTAACGGTCCCGTTTCTTATCCGTGTAATCTAGAATCCGTGAGTGGGTATAAGCCGAAGACTGGTTCACTACATATAGTGACAGTCTTTACCAAACACAATTTAGGTGAACATAACCCGTCTTTAATATATTGCCGAATCTCTGATTTCTGTCGAATTTATTTTCTTTGATCTTTTCGATATCTTATTGTTATTATTATCCTGACAAATCACAAACGCTTGTTAAAAAATTGTTTGTTTTAAACATTATAGTTGGCATCTCTATTCTTCCAGTATTCTCGCGGTATTTCAATAACGACACCCTACTGTTTATTTGTCAGAATTGGTGACGCATTTTCCATTCGCTCTCAGAAAGAAGTTTTACGTGTGACCATGAGCAATATTCTGGTAAGTTGTCGTTGTTATCCACCAGAAACACATTTATTCACAAAATTTAAAGATATTCCGATCTAACTTGTTAGTCTTTTAGCTTTAATTTTTAACGTATTTACACCTCGTCTGCTCGCACTTTACGGATACCCCGAAAGGTTACATATCACTATGATTACTTTAGGCCTAAAACCACAAAATCCGATACCGTTGGATTTTCGTACCACAATCTTACGTAAAAAATCTTCCAGATTCGAAAT
This sequence comes from Dreissena polymorpha, assembly GCF_020536995.1. Taxonomy (NCBI): domain Eukaryota; kingdom Metazoa; phylum Mollusca; class Bivalvia; order Myida; family Dreissenidae; genus Dreissena; species Dreissena polymorpha. The sequence goes on along the minus strand of NC_068365.1, from coordinate 27,123,383 downwards.
CAACAAAAAACAAGACATTTATAAATGGTCTGCATTATTGATCAAATTTTAAGATATTTGTTGGTTTTCCGTTTTTAGAAGCTGTTCTGCGAAGGCAAGAGCTGGGCATCATACAAGCCATTCTATCCAGCAAAACTGACAGTTTTGGTTTACAGAAATCAACAAAGGAGGGATTCCTGAACTATCAAAATTTCCAAGCTATACACACAGTTATTATCTGTGGTGATTTTTATTGGTTCTGTTGGTTTACTTGGATGGAACATGTGTGAACTTTTATAGAACTTTGAAAAGTCTATATATGTCTATCTATAAACAAAAATCAGCTATGGTATAATAAGATCAGATGTGCAAACAATGTCAAAGGGTTGTTAAATTAACAATTTGAAGGCAATTATGCTGAAAAAATATGAAAGTTCCCATGCAAATTTTGTCTGTATATCGACAAGTGTCTGCCAATAAATGTCAAACTAGTAATACAAAACTTACCACAAGTATGTAAAAGCACTACAGTATGTACCTGTGATCATTTTTAGTAAGATAGTGTAATTCTAAACAGTAGCAAATAGCTTGTTTAGTAAATGCATAATGCAATTAATATGATTTCCGTTCTATTGTGTAATTAATAAATTGGTTGTTACTTGTTAATCCATGATAAATATTTTATGGCTAGTACAAAACCAGCAATGTTAATTTTGTAAAAGGAAATACAATAACAGCACTTTGTTATTTCATATACTAGTACGTACATATTCTTGTACTGTAGGTTGATGGCAGTGTTTTAGTATTACTTATTTTGTAACTATTATTTTATGTGCAAATAAATGATGTGAAGTGTTTTGTATCTCCACACAATACCACATACCAATTTATATATGTACTGTGTTATGTGTTATTTGAATGTTTAAGGTAGCGCACCTCTAATGATTTCCCGCGATTCCTTTGAAGGTTGAAGAGCCTACTATTAGGTGCTGTAGCCTAGTGGTTAAGGCGATAGACTAGAAATCTTTTGGGATATTCCCGCGCAGGTTCGAATCCTGCCGACGACGTATACTTTTTTGCGACGCATTTTATTTATTTTCTAACGTAATTTGATTTAATATGGCATATAAGCTATATTTATTGTTCAATATGTTGCAATTTTTATGCACATTCTTCAATTATTAAAATTAAAACAACGTTATGGCGAAATTGGGTGATTTACTGTTGAAAATACGAACCATGCATGTTGCATTTTTATTTTTATTTAAAAAAGTAAACGGTAAATCTGTCTAGTTCTTGGTATTTTTGCTGTATATGGTGTTTCTATAAAAACTAAGTTTAAAATATGACTTAAATGATACTATTTTGAATTTTATGACACGTTGTTTTTAACCGACCCAATTTTTACTTGGCTGAAATCACTTACATTTCATGGCGCTCTTCCATAGATAAAAATTTGTAAAAAATAAATGTCTGTAAAAGAATACTTATTTCATCTTGTTTAAACTTTAAACACCTTTACAGCATCTGTACACACCAACTGCATGCCCATATTTGGAAATTTGAATGAATTATGGAACTTTTATATACCCCAGGGGTGAAAATAAACTGGACAAAAGCCGAGCGTGGGGGTGGTTTTGAAAAAATCCGTATATTTTTTTAAAAAGCATGGAAAGCCTACCTACAAATTTGCATGTAGTTCAGTGAAATGATGCTGATTAAGAAAATAATTAATTAGATTATATTTGGATATGTGCCCATTAGAGGTGCGCTACCTTAAATAAAAAAATATGGATGATATAACATGATGCATTCTAATATTTGCATTCAAATTGTAACTTTAGAGCTAAGTGTAGGCAGTTTAGACTGTGATTTTAGAATTGCTACAAAATGGCTAGTTTTTTAGTGGAGACAAAATTTTAACTTCAACAATAGTTTGCGAAAGAAAATTAGATACCTGCAAGATACCTGTATTTATTAAATATTTTAATTGCATAACAAGTATGTTGTTATGCTGTTACACATAATTATACATTGATAATAAATAAGAAGACAATTAGTGGTGTTAACGTTTCCCAACAGTAGAAATCATTCTTCTGATAAAGTCAGTGATATACAGACAAAAGCTCCAGGTACGGCTTTCAATACGTAGTGTGTGTTATTTGACAGTCTAAAACTTATTGGATTAAAAAAAATCCTGTCAAATTTGTCAATCAAAATTGATTTGACACATCACATGATTTTGATTATTTTAAATCAGTGTAATGTATGCTAAATGCAACTGCTTTAGCAAGCTGTCAAGTTTAATTGAGACATTTGATGAAACAAACTGTTTCCTGTGTAGGACCAGTACTAAGTGTCTATATGACGTACCATGACGTTGAAAGTCTACAAGACCTACTAGGTAGAACGAGAAATGTATTTCGACGTACAATTTTCACCGACCCTTGAGTGTTAGCCAATCAGAAGACACCTTACATCTGTTGCTTTTAGAGATATTTGACTTTGAACATTATTATTATTATTATTATTATTTATACTGAATTATGCGACTATCGACCGCTAACTCATAGATATTGTGTGTATTTATTGACCTGGCGTGGCGGAATTAACCTCTGACTTATGCAAGTTATGGTTATCACAAAATACGACCAACGGGGAGGTTATAATACATTATTTATCCCGTTAATGCTTGGTATCTGTTTGGTTACCGTTGGGAATTTCCTACACAGTAATGCGCTGGACGGTCGTGATACTTCGCCCCGCATGATCAATAAATACTCACAATATGAAAAATAATAATAATTTTAAAAAGGTAACAATTGAATCTTCTTCAAATTTGTATATAATCTATTTCAATGCATTAAATACTTGAAACTTCTGTGGTTTTTTTTGCCATTCTGATATTTTTATTCATTTTGTCCTCAATTAAAAAATATATTTTAAACATTTATTATAAATAAATCTGAAGGAAAAGCGGCTCAAGAGAATAGTGTTTTGATTGGCTGTTCAGAAAATGTGTACGTCGAATTACAAACATGTATGTCGAAGTACAAATTGTACTTTGATGTACAAATATATACATCTTAAGTGTATTTTATATTTATGTCGACGTACAATTATTGTACTTCGAGGTACATTTCTCTTTTCACCTTGTAGCTCTTCTTGACTTTCAACCCAAATGGTTCGCCATAGTATGTCTTAAGGGTTATCTCAAGAATGCTCCCACTTAAGGGATCAATACAGAGACCTCCCAGTGACTAAGCCAGTTAGCAGACACCCCATACACTATATGTATATCCATGTAACGGTTTACTAACGACTCGCCCCATAACGACTCGCCCCACTTTTTATAACGACTCGCCCCACTTTTATAACGACTCGCCCCACATGTATAACGACTCGCCCCACATAGTTTAATTTCGATTTTATTGTGTTTTAAGTCGGTAAAAACTGGTGGGGTATTGAAAAAATATCTTAAGATTTGGCAAATTAGAAGTTAAAATGCTTTACTTTAACTTTCACCTTTTTCAGGAACTTTCAACAGAAACTGGAATACTGTATCGCATCTTGCATGATATGTTCAAGATTTCTACACCTGGAATTTTATCAACTCTTGCAATTAATATTATGCGTTACCACAGTAACATAACTATGTTTTTGCGTATATAATATATAACGACTCGCCCCCATCATTTTTATTGTTACATTTTTAGCATCTATGTTAAATGTAAACAGTACAGATGAATAGAAAGAGAACTATATAAGAAAAACTTTTTTTGTGTTGATGGTTTATTAGATACTTATGTACTTATATTCAACAACAACAACTTATAAAAATAGAAAGTTACGCAGTGTGTATAATAATATCAATACATTGAATTAATAAGAAAAGTTTACAAAAGACAGTAATACATCAGTAATCAATATAATTATATCTTAATATTATCAACATTGAATTTATGAAAATGATTTTATTCAAACGTTTTATTCATAACAAATTTAAACACTATTTACACAAACAACAACAGCAACAACAACTTTTTACACAGGTCCGTACATGGCTGAACACAAGTCCAGCAGCTGACTAGTTGAGATGGAACGCTCGTTGTATCTTTTCCACACTCCCCACAGCTTCCCCTTAATATATCTTCGATTGTACGTTTTAGAAGTACTTACCAGTGTTACCACATTTTATGTGAAGCCACCCTTGAACAGTTGTCACATGTCACCGCTCTGGAGTTTTGGTACACCCGTCGTAGACAAAACAAACAAGGAGGCGCAGGCATGGTGTTAGTCGAATTATCAATTTAAAATAATGGTATACTATAATAATGTGTACATCTTTAAATACTAAACTCCACAGTGGCACGTATTACTCAATTAAAGTTATAACCATTAAAGTAATTAAACAAATCGTGGTATTAATTGATTTATCACAAATGGTTTCTTGTTTATTTGAAATCATTGCAAATTTTCCGCTATAATTGTTCACACCTACAAATTAAAAGAACCGCCATTTACTTAGCATTTAATGTTTATTTGAAACCATTGAAAACTTTCCGCGCTAATTGTTCACACCAAAATTTAAAAGAAACGCCATTTGATTAGCATTTTAAAGTAAAGTTTGTGTGAAAAACACAAAAGGACTGATGCGCATTTTATAATATGAAAAAAGATTTTTAAATCGTGCGTTGTGTATTCAGATCAACAGGTAATAAATAGGTAGATTTAAGATTATAATGGTAATTTTAAAATTATAAATAAAAAATTATCTTACAGATGAATTGTGTCCGTAAAATTTCTGCAAAAAATAAATTTCGGCAAAGACCTTTTTTCGTTTTTCTTACCTTTCAATACCCGTATATATGAAAATATCTTTACCACGAAGCAAGGTATTCACGCTTTCGCGATTATGACAAGTGTATTGTTGATTGTCATCACCCGCCCGCAGTAATGTACCTGTCAATTATGTTGTTAATTCATCGGTCTCCTTTATAACGATAATCCCTAAATTCTTGAGTAATTTAACCTGGGAATCTTTAATTGTTGATATGATCTTAGCCTTTGCTTCTTTTTATACATATAAAGGAAAGTATGACATGAGACAAATGTGCCGATATCCAATAGTCTTGCTTTATGATAATATTGTCACTGAACAAAGATGTAAAAAAAAAACATCATAAAATAAAAATTATTACTTTTCAGAATATGCCTGCAATAGACGTATATAAGGTCAGGTATAAGGCAAAAAAACGCTGAACGATGGTTATCAAACAATGCCGAACCTTAAATTCATATTATGAATTGATTTCATTTATATTACATATATAATATAACATTTTATTTTAATAGGGCGAGTCGTTATATATGTGGGGCGAGTCGTTATGCATGTGGGGCGAATCGTTATAAAAAGTGGGGCGAGTCGTTAAGAGGGCGAGTCGTTACATTACCCCATGTAACTTGTTTTAAGATTGATTTTTTTTTTGGATGCGTTACGTAATTATTGCAACAATTATAATATTTGTAACACAATCATGTCCATATATTTATTAAAAATACATGGTTATCAAAAAAAACTTAAAAAGCTTTTGCCTGTAAATTAGGTAGCACCTATAATCATATTAATAGTTATAGCGTCTCGCGAGATTGAATTACAACACTGTTCAATAAGCGTCTAATCAATGAGTGCTCAAGGGAAATAACAAATGCAGTTTTGAATCAATCTGAACGCATCGGACAGTGGGCTACACCACACCGTCTCTCTGATGTACGTAGGCGGCCGTCATATTGGATTTGGAACTACTTTAGAAAACAAGATGGGGGCCCCCTCGTAAAGAGGAAAAATTGAAATGTGTGTTTTAGCTCGTCTTTTTCAAGATTACATTCTTTAAGTACTAATTTAATGTAGATCTGTGAATTCCCACAACGTTCTAAAAAACTTGTTAAAATTTAAAGATGCCATTACTGACATACTGATAGGAGTACTTATAATATTGACATCGAGTAAATTTAAAAATTAAATCGACTGTTTTTGTTATATTTTGTGAGATACGAGGATTGCTTACATAAACTTGATAAAGTATGAAACACATCACTCAATGTATGAGCATGGATGGCCGATTGATCCAAACGGTAGACTTTTACTCCATGGGGTCAATGGTTCGAGCCCATTTGAGGGTTACTTTTATATTTTATTCAATTGTATTCTTTTTTTATTGCAGCTTTTTAGATTCAATGTTTGCATTTATCAATATAGCATAGAGTTTATAATGACAAAAATAATTTGGGGAGTTCTTATGGTATAGTTAGATTTTGTGACATTACAAGGATTTCTTATATATTAATAAAGTATAAAATAAACCACTGACTATATGGGAGCACTGATGGCCCATTTGTTTAAGCTTTTACTCCAAGGGTCAGTGGATCGAGCCCAGTTAAGGGAGATTTCCTTTCTTTTTTTCTTTTTTTTATTGAGTTATTTTGCTAAAATGTTTACTTATCAATTTAAAGTATTTAATAACAAACTTCAATACATGTCTAATTTGTGAAAATGTCCCTTTGAAATTGCTAGTTTTCCTCTTACATGCCCTTGTATTTTAAGATAGAATACTTTCCTCTCCAGAGGAAAGAGGTATGGGTTTGAATCCCATCGGGGGCTTCAGAGGATGATTCATTTTGAGACAAATGTTAATATTTGCTTTATTGTATCCCAAAATTAACCTAATATTAAATATATAACTGTGAAAGATAATTCAAAATAATGTTTGTTACAATATACATTGTGATCCATGGACATGAACATTCAATTATTCAAGAAACATGTATGATTGGAGGGAAGAATAAGACAGCAAACTTAGAATGGACATTCATTTTAGATTGTTTAGTAACTAAAACTATAAATGTTGTAAAGCTTGTGTATGACGTCCTTGCTTCTGGACAGCAGAACAGTTTAGGCATAAATCATTAAATGATTACTCTTTTTCTTTAGAATCAACATTGATGCATTATTACCTAAGCAAAGTTGAACTTTTTAAAAACTCAAATTGGGAACTGAATTTTTCATGTTCGTTGCTTGCAATTTACCAGTACTGAACATAATGTTACTGGTGAATAAATGCCTTCTCTCTTTACACTTTACAGGGAGATGGTGTTTTTCATAAATATCAAGGTTAATTTGTATAAGACCTCGTATCATATTTATATACATGTAAGCTACCCGGTATACATTTATGATGATGACATTTTGTGTTTGGCTGTAAATTTACAGAGAAAATATACTACAGCCGCATGTCACCAGAGTTGTTAAAAGGGCATTTAGACAGTATTTGTCCCTGACTTTTGCCCATTTTGACATATTCTTATAAACAAGAGGGCCACGATGGCCCTGTATCGCTCCACTGCTGGAAAAAAGGCTGAAATAAATATTCTCGGCATGTGCAAATACTTAAATATAGGCCCTATTTAAGCACATGCACACTTTTGTGACCCCTGGGCTGGGCCAAATTTAACCCCAGACGCATAATTTGAGCAAACTTTGTAGAGGACTACTATACCTCACTACATAAAAAAAGTTGGTAGCCCTAGGTCCTAAAGTTAAGGATAAGAATATGTTAACAGTTTTCACAAAATAAGCAAGATATAAGCGTATATAATGTTCAATTTTGTGACCGCGGGTCAGGGTCAAATTTGTTAGCCATAGTCCGAATGGTTTTCGACAAGAAGATTTTTTAAGATTTCACAAAATAGGCGCTTTATAAGCGTTTATTCAATTTTGTGACCCCCGGGCAGGGTCAAAGTTGACCCCAGAGATATTATTTGAAAAAGTTTGGTAGAGGTATATTAGATGCCACTACATACCAAATTTGGAAGCCCTAGGCCCAATGGTTATGAACAAAAAGATTTTTAAAGTTTTCACAAAATAGGCCTCATATAAGTGTATGTTCAGTTTTGTGACCCCCCGGGCAGGGTTAAATTTGACCCAAGGGGCAAAATTTGAACAAACTAGGTAGACAACTATAAGATGTCACTACATACCAAATTTGGTAGCCCTATGCCTTATAGTTAAGGACAAGAAGATATTTAAAGTTTTCACAAAATAGGCACTATATTAGCATATAATCGATTTTGTGGCCCCCAGGGCAGGGTCAAATTTTACCCCTGGGGCATAATTTGAAAACACTAAGTAGAGGACTATACAATGTCACTACATACCAAATTGTGTAGCCCTAGGCCTAATGGTTATGGACAAGAATTTTCTTTTAAGTTTTCACAAAAAAGGTATTATATAAGCATATGTTCAACTTTGTGACCCCTGGGGCATGGTCAGATTTGACCCCAGGGATAAAATTCAAACAAATTTGGTAGAGGACTATAAGATGTCACTACATACCAAATTTGATAGCCCTAGGCCGGATGGTTATGGACAAGAATATATTTGAAGTTTTCACAAAATAAGCACTTTATAAGCATTCAATTTTGTGACCCCCGGAGCAGTTTCAAATTTGACCCCAGGGGCATTATTTGAACAAACTAAGAAGAGAACTATTACATGTCACTACATTCCAAATTTGGTAGCCCTATGCCATACAGTTATGGACAAGAAGTTTTTAAAGTTTTCACAAAATAGGCCATATATAAGCATATGTTCAATGTTGTGACCCTCGACGCAGGGTCAAACTTGACTCAAGGGGCATAATTTGAACAAACTTGGTAGAGGACTATAAGATGTCATAACATACCAAATTTGGTAGCCCTAGGTCCAATGGCTATGGACAAGAATATATTTGAAGTTTTCACAAAATAAGCACTTTATAACTTATATTCAATTTTGTGACCCCCGGGGAAGTTTCACATTTGACCCAGGGGCGTTATTTGAACAAACTAAGAAGAGAACTATTACATGTCACTTCATACTAAATTTGGTAGCCCTATGCCATACAGTTATGGACAAAAAGTTTTTAAAGTTTTCACAAAATAGGCCGTATATAAGCATATGTTCTATTTTGTGACCCTCGGGGTAGGGTCAAACTTGACCCAGGGGCATAATTTGAACAAACTTGGTAGAGGACTATAAGATGTCACTACATACCAAATTTGGTAGCCCTAGGCCCAATAGATATGGACAAAAGATTTTTAAAGTTTTCACAAAATAAGCACTTTTTAAGCATATATTAAATTTTGTGACCCTCGGGACAGGGTCAAACTTGACCCCAGGGGCATAATTTGAACAAACTTGGTAGAGGACTATAAGATGCCAATACGTTCCGTATTTGGTAGCCCTATGCCCAATGGTTATGGACGAGATTTGTAAAGTTTTCACATAATAGACCCTATATACGCATATGTTAATTTTGTGACCCCCGGGGCAGTGTCAAATTTGACCCCAGGGGCATAATTTGAACAAATTTGGTAGAGGACTATTAGATGTCTCTACATACCAACTTTGATAGCCCTAGACCCAATGGTTATGGACGAGAAGATTTTGAAAGTTTTCACAAAATAGGCCTTAAATAAGCAATTTTCAATTTTGTAACCCCCGGGGCAGGGTCAAATTTGACCCAGGGGCATAATTTGAACAAATTAAGCCAGTGGAGCTAAAAACTGATTCTTTGTTTAGCGTGCAAAGGGGATGGAGGAACATTTGTTGGTGCCTTTTTAAAAAGTTGTTTCATTGTGTGGAAAATTGAGTTTAAAAATGTATACACAATGCCTTATTTGTAGCAAATTCCAACAATGTCTGTGGTTTTTCATGTAAAAACAAGAGATATGTTTGTCAGAAACATAATGCCCCCTATTGCGCCGCTTTGAAGCCGTATATTTGACCTTTAAGGATAATCTTGACCTTTCAGTACTCAAAATGTGCAGCTCCATGAGATACACATGTATGCCAAGTTGCTATATTCAATATTGCAAAAGTTATAAGAAATGTTTAAGTTTTCGGACAAACAGTTAGCACATATAAGTTGGTTTTACAAATTCACTGAGTGTAAACGTTGGGCACTTATATAGCTCAAAGTGACCGGGAAATAAATTCTTGTGTTCTGATTTACATACATGTATTTACACTTGCAAATTTCAAAGTTAAGAATGGTAATTGTTCTCTTATTGCCAACAACAGCATAAATCTTAACATTGTAAACTGCTTGTTTTGTCTTTATTACTACTTTTGTACATTCTTTTGTATTGCCCTCTTTATATTAACTTTCAACATATATATTATATCCAGTAATTGTAGATATCATATGTTTTGTGATGTAAATGTGTAGGGTTCTTGTTGCTTGTCACACCCATTTCCATTTCATAATGCCTTAACACTGATATAGGATATTAGTGATTTTTTATTATTGTATTTATGTAAACTTATTCTCTATGCTGATGAAAGTGTCATCCTTTTTTTTCACAAAGATCCTAGTATCATCAGTAGTGTTTTTTGTAAAGAACTTGAAAATTGTATTAAATGGTTAGTGGATAACAAACTGTCTTTACACCTTGGAAAAACTGAATGTATAGTGTTTGGTTCCAAAAGGAAATCTAAACTTCATAATTTTAATATATAATGTAATGATCACACTATTGTTTCTCAATCATCTGTTGAACACCTTGGTTCAATATGCGACACTGATCTTTCTGCAAAATCTATTGTTAATAAAATTATTAAAAAGGTGAACTCAAGAATAAGATTCTTCAGGGGCGTAGCTAGCATTTTTTGAGCTGTAGGCCCGAATATGTTACATAAAAACAGGGTGTGTGTGCGGGGTACCCCCCTGGAAATTGTTTAAATCCCATAACGCCTGTGGTGAGATTTAAAGCATATCTAGACAAATAATAAGGTAAGAAAATATAAGACTTTGGTCTGTATTTTTTTTGATATTTTACTTTTTTATCTAAATGTCAGAGAACTAAATTTTACTGTATTATCTGTATACCTAAGAACTAAATTTTAAAACAATATGGAGCAGAGAAACATTTAAAATTGTAACACTCACTTATTCACAAGTCAAACCATGGGAATTCTTTCCAATAATACTGTCTGCATGTCTATATAGAAAGAAGTAAAGTTGATAATTGGATGATATGTCCTTTGAAATCCATTGCCTGAGGATCATGTCAATATGAAATGCAGATTTCTTACACCTCACCACCTTCAGGGTCAACATTTTAATGCATTTTTCGAAGTTGAAGAAATTTTAATTTTTTCATGTTTCAAAAAAAGTTGCCTGCTGTGGGTAATAGCAGCTACACCCTGTTTTTGTATAGACAAAACCACTGTTCAAATATGGAATTAAGAAAATTGTTATGTAACTCATTGGTTCAATGCCATTTTTACTATGCTAGCTCTTCATAGTACAATGGTATAAGTAAACAGTTAAAAAATAGACTACAAGTTGTACAGAATAAAGTTGTTAAATTTATTCATGGATATGACTCTAGAACATCTTTGAACTAAAAGATTTTAGTAGTATTGGTTGGTTAAATGTTAAAAACAGAGTTAAGCAAATAACACTCAACCATGTTTATAAAATTGTTAACAAGAAATGTCCTTCTAACATGACCTTTTTTGTATAATAATATTAGTTTAGTGTCTGATATACATAGTGATAACAATAGACATAGTAAAGATAACTTTGATTTACCTCAATGTCCTCAAGTGAATGGTTTTACCAGCACTACTTTTAATTATAAACGATCAAAGACTGGAACTGTTTACCTGCTGATGTAAAAATCATTACAAAATAATAAATATGAATTTGAAAACAGAGTGAAAACTTCTCTCACAGACAATATGATTGAAATTGAAAGAAGATGCTGATTTTATTTGTTACTAGTAGTCTTATTGTTTAAATTAATGTTTATGTGATTGGTTTGTTATATATATATATATATATATATTACTGTTGTTCAAATAAGTCATCAATAAAGTATTTGTATGTACATTTAAATGTGATGACAAGATAGTAGTATACATTGTGTAACTAATGCTCTCTAATAATACATACTAATTACTATTTGATCTCAAGACTATAGTCTCAAGTTTAAATTAATGATATTTGTATGTGTATTAATGCCACCATTTTTGTACATTTTCCACCCATCTATAGGGCCCCATTGGAAATAAGTTGCAAACCTTTCATGGGACATCCTGTGGTATATATATTATGTCTTGATTTCAACATCTTGTAACTACTTGTTATTTCAGATCTCTGCTAAATACACTTACTATTTACTTGTAACTGAATTTAAATGATTAACTTTGACTGTGATATTCAAAATGTGATATATCAATGCATTGTGATCCAAAACCTGTAATAATTGTTTTCCAATTATTAAATGTTGTAAATTGAATGTATTGTATGATCTGTACTTGTATGACATATATATACATATGCATGAATAAATCAATATTTAGAAAAGTGTGACTGACACTGTTTCCAGACATATTACAGTTAAATTACTTCATGTCAGTAATGGCAGTCAGGGATGGAAAATATCTTTTTACAATTGTTGCCGGCACTGTCAACCATATTTAGTGTTTTTGTTTCCCATCTAAAGAGTACTGACCCAAAACCATGGGCATGCCTGTGATATGTATCTTAAAGATTCTTAAAAGTTAAATAATATAAATTTTTACAACACCACTGCTCAGTTTTAACATTTCCAATACAGTATGTCTTATTTTGAGAGGTCATTCTGAATTGAGTTCATTTCCAAGGGCAAAGTTATGCCTTAATTTAATAATATTACCAAACTGAACATTGTAACAGGCTGTCCCTAATTTTAATGGCACTGGATTGTTTAAGGCTTTGAAAAGCTAGTTGCCTGGCCGGGATTATAACAACATCTGGAATTAAAATGCCTAGGATAAAATATAAACAATATCTGCCAGAAGTACTGTATGGTTGCAATCATCAAATGTACAGAAATAATCGTTTTTTCAAATTCAATCAAGCCCCACTCATTCCATTCCATGAAACCTTTCAGGTGTCTCAATACTGATTATAGCCCCACTGAGGGCTGTATGGCTATAGTCCATATACAGTTTGTGACTGCCTGGCTGGTCACTATAATGCCATTGGGACCAATGTGGAGTTTACTATTTCTTAAATTACATCCAAGAGTTTTCTCTGTACCACTGTACAGTGTTGTACGATTGTTTATGGTATAGAACATAAACATATTGATTAAATCTCAAAGTTTGTCGCCTGGAGCCGAACATCAGCAATGTTGCAATGAATATAATTTAAGAAATACTGATTCTCTTAAGTTTGAATAATGTTGATGTTTTCACTTCAATAAACAACTATTTTGCTTTCTTAACATTTTATTAAAATTTGAATATTTTGCATGCAATAATATCTAATTTTAAACAATATCATTAATAAATATTATATTATATTACTCTTTACAGATATTGGTCATTATATATCTATATTATCGGTTGATTTAGTGCAAATTTGTTCGTGTGTAACCCGAACTATATTTTCGGTGTAATATCTTCCGCCTAGAGGCGTTAGACATATTCTTCCACCAAATACACCCGAGAGACGATCGCCGATATGGCGGAATTGTCCGAGGTGTTCCGATTGGTTTTGAATAAGCGTCTATATGAATCTTTTTCGGACATGTTACTAAGTTCGGACACGAAAAAATGAACTCGACTGATCGGGCTACTGGCTTGGAATTTTTACTCGACCGACGCAAAAATCACTCGACTCGATCGACGGTCGAGTGGGTTACGTCCAAGACTGCATTAGTAGTAGTAGTAGTAGTAGTAGTAGTAGTAGTAGTAGTAGTAGTAGTAGTAGTAGTAGTAGAAGTGGTAGTAGTAGTAGTAGTAGTAGTAGTAGTAGTAGTAGTAGTAGTAGTAGTAGTAGTTGTCGAAGTAGTAGTAGTAGTAGTAGTCCTAGTAGAAGTAGTAGTAGTAATAGTAGTAGTAGTAGTAGTAGTAGTAGTAGTAGTAGTAGTAGTAGTAGTAGTAGTAGTAGTAGTAGTAGTAGCAGTAGTAGTAGTAGAAGTAGTAGTAGTAGTAGTAGTAGTAGTAGTAGTAGTAGTAGTAGTAGTAGTAGTAGTAGTAGTAGTAGCAGAAGCAGCAACAACAATATCAGCAGCAGTAGTAGTAGTAATAGTAGTACTAATAGTAGTATGTTATGTTATATCAGAGCCTTGCCTTTAGAGCGTTTTCATTGGCTGATTAAAATTTGAGGGAACAAGATAGTATTTGATTGGCTGACTAACTCGTGACCACGAGTTAGCTAAGTCGGGATCTCGAGATCTCGAAATTCTCTCCTCTTTTGTTTAATGCACCCTTCCTTTATTTACTGCAACGCTCTTTTTTAATTGCACTCCTCTTTTATTTAGTTTTGCACTCCTCTTTTTTTCTATCTCGTGATCTCGAGATTCCGACTTAGCTAACTCGTGGCCACGAGAAAAAGAGAAGTGCACTTAAAAAAAAAGAGGAGTGAATGTCAACTCTATGCCACCGTAGAATACAATGCGGCCCAACTAATTGCTTGTCATGTTGCAAGAAGAAAAATCTCCTACATGCATTGAATAAAAGGATAAAGCGTATCTTTTTTTTCTGTGCATCCGTTGATGCATACGATTGAATGTAACGTGATATATCTCTTTTCATCTAGTTTTTTTACTGCACGGTTAACAGTGGGTTAGGATTTCAAACAAATTTGGTTAAACAATTATGTATGCAATATTTAACATACTTCTTTTTATTAAAATACATATTTTTATAATTGCATAAGGATTTTTCCCCATGTGTGTAATTCCACAAATCTTACGTTTAACAATTTGGTATAAAAAATTGGGGGAGGAATAGCAATTTTTCACGTCACTTAAATGTAAACACACTTATGGTAATCATCTAATGCGTATACTTTCGCCATCTGTATATGCTAAAGAATGATAACTAGTTGGTCTAGAGAGTCATAATGTATTATTTGTAATGTTTGAAGAAATGTAAGATATTGCACTGTTCATAAAATGGGATGAGATGGGTTGTGAATGTCAGATATTGCATTGTTAATAAAATAGGATGCGATTGGTGGGGAATGTCAGGTATTGCACTGTTCATAAAATATGATGAGATTGGTGGGGATTCCTGTGCTTTTAAACGCTTACATGTAATAATGTCGAGGTAGAATTAAATCAATAGTTTTGCTGCAATAACGCTTTTAAAAAGAAACTTATTTGACTCCAAACAGTATAGGTACATAATAACAGAAAATAGGGTGATGCAAATAGTTTACCGTGCTAAATAATAGTACTACCGGTCACTGGTTATGGTGTATATTTGATAAAAATACAGATAAACAAAATTAACTTACCTGAAAGTGTATTTACAGAAATAAGATGTCAAAACGTCGTATTCCACAATGAATGTGTTCTATCATGAAACAGATTTATTGTGTACGAAACATCTCGATTTTAATCTAATACGGTCTCATTTCATTGTGTCACACCGGTCTTACTGATAACGTAGTGACGTCACCATCTATGTATAGAATGGTCTCAGTTGGGCGTAGTCCAAATTTTTGACGCTCTTAAATATTAAGCTACTTTTTATAGACAATCCCAGAAATCGATACCTCCCGGATTACCCGCCCCTGAATACTCTCGCGCGCCTCCAAAACGGTACTGAAGAAATAAACATGGACCTATATATGTGTGTATAGGTCCCTACGCAAAACAAGGAAGCGAAACGGGTTTATCAAATATATTTGAGGATTTAAAGAGTTTCTGTTATCGATCTGACAACCACATAGTAGTTCGTGTTTTTTTTTATTAATATAAATTACGTAATTAGTAGAAATAAGGTTCATCTGCATTCGTTTAAGAGTAATAACACACAGCATGGACATGGACCTATTTGTGAAGGTCCCTGGCATGAATAAGGTCTTGATTGTCATTTAACATGTTATTTAAAGGTGACGCGTGATATCTTATCTAAATTTCGGTATCATCACATGTGCAGACATGTGGTGTCACGGGCAAACCCATAAACGCTTTTAATCCACACTTGGAACATCATCTCCCATTGAGCGAATTCGTTCGCGCCTTTATCGCTGATGTTTTTTTTTTTAAGAGATGTATGTTGCTGTCATTTATAATCCGTAATTAAAGAAAAATAAATCACTTATTTTGTGCGTGTTTTTATTTTTTAAGCGTAAATTTAGACCGTTTTACGAACATTTAATAAAGACATACGTTTAGGAAATCTAGAGAACACAATTGGAACTATTTAAGTTTATTTAAGGCTCATTATTTTTCATGTTGAACATTTCAATCTTGAATTAAGATGTTATTAAGAAAATTTAATAATATTTAAGGCAACATGTAAAACGTTATTTAAATAATAATATAAGAAAGTTGTAGACAAAAGCTGATATGTCCTTTTCAATAAAAAAAAGGATGACATATCCTGACATCTTACACAGTTTTGCAAGCGAATAACTCCGATACTTGTTCATTTAAATCACAAACTTCATTTCGGCTATAGATTTGTATAATACCTTTAAAATGACACTTACAAGGGAAATATTAATAGCGAAATGGTAACTGTTTAGACAAACAAAGAGATGTATTATCAATTAAAGAAGTCGTCCGAAGTCTTTAATTTTACAACGTTTCTTAATGAATATCTCCGGAAAGTATAGAAAGTACGACATTTAATATGAAAACATATAGGCTTAAACAAAGGCAGATATCAATTTACATGTCTACATCGATCTTAAATCTATCTAATTAATATCAAAGATCTATCCAAAAATATGGTCTGAATGGATGTTTCCAATCTTTATATATTGATAGATCTTTGATAATATCTCCGGCACTATTTACGCTAAAATCACAACGTTTACTTAACACTTTAGATATTTCTATACCTTTATAACTATGCTTGAATAATTTTATTCCATAAAGAAATAATAAAATTTTATACAAAGGCATTATGTTGAAAGGTATGCTTAAAAATGCCAACTCGGCCTTAAACATTACGTGTTGTCACTGAATATTGTTGCAGAGACACATATTTTATGAATCGATCGTGTATATTTTTAATTTAATTTATATTGATTTACGATGTGATACATATCGACACTTGGTTTCATGTTTCACTTGTTTTCAATCCTAATGTGCGAAGTCATAAAGTACTGTTTATTGGAATAAAGCGGATGTACACTATGATAACGTTGTAATCTGTCAAATTCTTCAGTACCGTTTTCAATCGCGGGTTACGTAACAGCCAATATGGCTGCGCCCATATTATCGATTCTGGGATTGTCTATATGGGTAATATTTGGAGCGTACAAAGGGGGAAAGACCAAATTAATGGTGGGAATTTTTCGTTCTTTGTCTATATTGTTGCGCAAGGATTTTGTGCGCAACATTCAAACCCCGATATAAGACACTTAATATCAACGGATTGCAATAATATTTACATACCTGTGTAGATAATTCATTTCTCGATAATGTTCCGTAGAAATTATGTAATGACACTTTGAATTTTGCACGCCTGATCAATTTAAATCCAACCACTATTCAATTTTTCAATATCTCTCGATTCGCTCGCTGTGTAGATATAAATCGATAACACGACCTCGATGTAAAGCATCTGGTTTAAAGTGGGAGAATAAACAGCGTAAAATACAGTTTGCGTTCGTCTGTTGTGGTGCAGAGCGTTACATAGTAAACCGATGTTATACTTTTCTGGATTAATTTAGCATTGTTTTTTTTTCTAAATTGGCAATTAAAAAGTTCTGAAATAAATTACATCTTTTATTTTATACTGTACACAAATAATTTTCATACAGATCGTACAGTATACCGTCCTCCTATGTAACGTAGGATGTAAGTTAATAAAACAACACAGACAGAGGTTCGAAAAAGGCATGCATAAAAACTTGCTGAAACTTAGAACAGTGAATAGAAACTGCACCATATCTTTTTGAACATATGCTTGTTAAATCGACAAAGATTAGCACACTAGATATAGTTAGGTAAAAGTCGGTGTTAAAAGCTCATGTTAAATAAAATTACGCGTACACGTTACACCGTAATGCCTTCTTCTGATTTACTACGATTTGAAAGGTTGACATTAGGTGGACATAGTGGCCGACAGAGCCAGCGTACAGGATGGAGAATATGTTACACTTCAAAGACGTCTCCAGGACTGCACAAAACAAACGATGCTCGAAGCTAAAGCAATGTGGCATCGAAGCTGCTATTCTTGCGCCACTAATGAGATATCCTTGCAGCGCGCCAGGGAACGCTTTGAACATTCCATGTCCACAGGAAATTATGCTGTCAAAAAACGTGGCCATAAGAGAACAAACTCAGAAATGGAAGCAAACACACCAACCACATCAACGACATTCACACGATATGCAACAGCACCTTTGTCGAAAGATAGATGTTTCTTCTGTCAAGTGGATGACGGCCAGAGTCTCTTCACTGTCCGAACCGAAAACGCTGGGAATGAACTTAAGAATGCGATGCAAATTACACAAGACCCAGTGCTTATGACAAGGTTAAATAATGCAGTCACACCAACTTATACCCATGCAATCGATGTGAGATACCACAAGCTGTGCTGGACGAATCATGTGTTTCGTGTCCTCAGGGATGATGCCAGAAACCAAGCCAGGCCCACGACGGCAGACCTTCCAATGCAAATGGCATGCTTGATTGAGTTGATCAATATTGTGGACATTGAAACTCAAATCAAAGCGTATTTTCCCATGGATGACATTGAGACAACATACATCTCGATGCTGGGAGGTAGTGATGAGGCAGAGAAGCACACACCGACGTTGACACGACAATGGCTGAAGGACAAGGTGCTCTCAGAATTGCCAAGTGTAACGTCTGTGAGACAGAAAAACAGACAGAAGCCTTCTGTACTTTATTGTTTTGAAGCCTGCGAGGAAGATATGGTCAACACGTCTATGATGAAAGACCATGCAAGTGAAATGGATAACACAAAGATGCTCTACAAAACAGCTAACCTAATACGCAGACGCATTACAGACTCCACCGAGGAGAAGAAACAGATCGATACAGTCACAGTAACAAGCACAAAAGAAGATGTTCCAAATGATTTGTACAGCCTGATACGATGGATTTTGCTAGGACCCGCAGAAGAGCTACAGACAGAGATGAGGAGCAGGACAGTCGACCGATCAGCACTGACCATAAGTCAGAACATAATGTGTGCTTTCAAGACCCGAAGGCAGGTACAACACAAACCCAAGCATGCACTGGCCACTTTCCGGACACAGTCTGTACAAGAAAATCCACAGGTTCTAGGGTTGGCACTTAGTGTTCACCATGACACCAGAAACAAGAAGTTGGTGCACCTCCTCCACGCACATGACTATTGCGTACCTTATAGCCGTGCCCTGGTCCTGGAAAAATCAACTGCCAATACTGTTGTAGAAAATACAAGAGAGTTCAATGGCCTGTATGTACCACCGTTCCTCAAGAAAAGGTCGTTAGTGTTCTTTGCTATTGACAACACTGACTTTGCAGAGGACACAGCTGATAGGAAAGGAACCACACATGGGACAATCACAGCTGTGTATCAAAAGGCAAATGCTACTGGAGAAACCATCGCACCCAGCCTGGAACCTCGTGAGGCAAAGAACCTATCGGTTCTTCCGTATCATGTTCCCATCAAGCCATGCAGCAAACCAAAGCCTGGGCCAGACAGGAGAGCGAACAAGTTTGTGGTCGACAACACATGTGTTCCTGCATCATATGAACTGACCACACTAGGTTGGGTCATAGCTTCTGCTCTTTCTAGAGCAAAGGAGAATGGAGAACGGAGCCAATTCCCAGGTTGGACAGGAATCAAATCGCTAGTGTCGGTTGGCCAATCTCTAACCCAAGTTGGTGCACTACCACTGCTGCCAGAAGTTGCACACGAGTGGTCTACGATGCTGACTGTGATCCTGCAAGCGTAAGAATTGAAGACGCTGGTCGTTGGTGAAGAATTCACAACGATGATTACATTCGACATGGCCTTGTACGAGAAGGCAGTGCAGTTGCTGGATGCAGGACTTGATCTGAAAGGAGGAGTTGTCCCAAGACTGGGTGAGTTACATACTGTGATGGCTGCGCTGAGAGCTCTAGGAACCTCCATAGAAAACTCAGGGATAGACGATGCATGGATTGAGGCTGATGTATACTGCCACAACCAGACAGATCCTCAAGTGCGCCCACTACAAGAGAACCCTTCGTGCACACATCCATACTAACATGGCTCTATATGAACTTGTCCTGGAACAATTCTTCACAGAGAAGCCCAACCTTAAATCCATTTGCTTGAAACCAGCAGATATGGTCCACAAAGCTTGTGCAAAAACAGCAGTTGTTAGAAGCACAAATCCAGGAGCCGTGACTATAGCCAATGACGAGCTTCTGCACACCCTCACCAACGAAGATGTCATTAAACAGCTGAAAACGTGGGAAGCACAGAAATCTACAAACGCGATGTTCAAGTCCTTGATGAACTACATCCATCGAGTTGAAACCATCTTGTACTTTGTCGAGGCATCCAGGAATTAAGATCTCGTTCTCCACCTTCAAGCAGGGGAGGCACTAAGCAAGCTGTTCTCCGCCTTGGATCGAATAAAATACAAGCGTCTCTGGCCACGGTACATCGCAGACATGCATGAGTTGAAGACAAGTCATCCACAAACCTGGCGTGAACTTCAAGACGGAAACATATCTGTCACCAAGAGTGTCATCCCATTTGTCTCTATTGGAGCATATAACGCATGTGAACAACTCAACAGGATGATGAAGATCCACTCTGGGTTAATTGGCATTTCCAATAATGCCAATGCTCGTCAGCGGTTCTTCTTGGCCACACGAGAGATGGCACGTCTTTCAGGAGAATTCAAAGAGCATTTCGATGTTGCTGCCGACAAGTCACAAGAGCATCATCATTTACAACCAAGTGCCGTCAGGAAAGAGCATGAAAATGTTGACCGTATAAAGGCTGCCATACTTGGTCATGGCAATCCTTTCGCTGCTAAAGGTGACCAGCTCTACAACTTCATCACACATGCATATGTTCCACAAGAGTATGTCCCACAGATTCTGAATATCGATGATACCGGCCAGAAGCTCTGTAAGGATTTCGTTGCAGAACGCATTAATGGAGATGTCAGTTTGTGGGCATCAGTCAAGAAGCAGAATAACAAAATGTACATGTCAGGAAACCTAAAGCAAACAGTCAAGATCCGTGACCAGTCAGTCGATCTGAAAGAAACGAAAGACCTGTACGGTCGGTTGATGGTACTAGCCACATCAAACCGTGACATCGATCAGAAGAATGCGACTGGGAACTATGAGTTCACTCTAACCCCAGAGCACTGTTTGCACCTGATGGCTCGATCCTTCCATGCAATGATAAGTCAAAGCTGATCCATAGCCTCGAGAACTTAAGCAAAACGAATGAAAATCCTACTGATGCTCAAGCAGCAGAAACAACAGAACAGACTGATGATATTGTCGATGCAGTAACTCCATTTCAAGGACCATCTACGAGTCGGAAAATCGCTGTTGTTGATGGAATGGTGCTAGTCCAGAAGATGACAACGAAACTAGCGACAATCATCACAGTCAAACATCTCGACCAGCATTTCAATGACCGCCTCATGACCTTGACAGCAGGATCCGATGAGATTATCCAGAGAAAAACGACGACAAGGCAAAGACCCTGTTCAATACCAGATTGGGGATGACACAAGCATCAGACATATACCAATGGGTCGCTTCCTATCTCATGAAAAGACGAAAGCTGATCTAACAGGGTACCTTGCTGAGGCAACACTCAAGTACAATGCAAACTCTCCAAAGTTAGTCATCACGTCAGCAGCAGGCCACACTAGAAGCAATCGGAGCATGCAGTTTGACTCAAACAACCATGAGGAAGCTGACACACTGATGATCAGCTTAGCAGCGGCAGCATCACAACTTTGTCCTGAAGCACAGTTAGTCTTCTTCACCCCGGATACAGACGTCCTGGTTTTAGCTATTGCAGCCTATGACAAGCTCTGCAAAAACACATCGATGACGATGGTATCAGGAACCGTGGAGGTAGGGCCAATCTGGAGAGCGCTAGGAAGAGAAAAGGCAGCAGCATTACCGATATTCCACGCGTTAACTGGAGCAGACAATATTGGTCGATTCTCAGGAGTGGGAAAAACGAGGTGGTTTCAACACTACATCAAGGCTGAAAGGGACGTAGTCAGTGCACTGATGAAACTACCGGAAGATGGTGACCTTACGCATGAGGTATTAGAAACATTGGCCAGCTTTGTATGCTTAGCGTATTGCCCAAAAGGTATTCAGATTGCAAGTATTCCTGACCTAAGATGGCATCTGTTTTGCAAAAATCTGGCAGAAAGTAACAGGTTGCCTCCATCAACTGGTGCACTTGAGGAGCACATTGAACGTGTGCGAGTACAGAGTAGAGTTTGGTGCCAAGCCACTGTCATGTGGCAACAGCAGTTTGACCCACTCAAACATGGCTACCATCAAGACGAAAAAGGCCATATACTCCCTATCACCACCAAGGTTCTACCAGCTCCACAGGTCATTGTCGAGTTAGTCAGATGTCAATGCAAAGCCAATCGCTAAACCCAGCGGTGCTCATGCAGAAGAAATGGCTTAACTTGCACCGACCTTTGCTTGTGTGGAACGGACTGTAAAAACGATGCGGTCTATATTGTCGGATACGAAACACAGGACAGTGATGACAGTGATGACGAACTTTAAATGGCATATTCTGTAATCGTGTATGTTTGATGCCATTTACTGCCTATGTATATTTGGTTATTGACTGCCTGTGTAGATGTGAATGATATGACTGCCTGTGTAGATGAAGGCATTAGACAGGATTTTGTATCAATAACATTTTTATTAAATAAAAAATTAACATTTTTTTGTATCAATGGCTGCTCCCTGGATGCATATTTCCTGAAAAAAGAAAGAACTGTTACAGTCATAAGTCTGATTATGTAACCAATGGATTCCTTGTTCCTGAAAACATAGGTTTAGTATATTTTTAAAAGTTTTTAGGGTTATTAGAGGAAGAAATATAGTAAAATATTTTTTTACGGCGGCCATTCTGTTCTGTTCTGTGTTCTTCTTGAACCCCCTTTGTAGAGGAACCAAACAATCGTTTGTAGACAGTGAATAATCCTCCACCGAATATAAACACTCTATATTACACGTTCACACTATTCACTCCTTAAATCACACACCTTTCACTAGAATATAAGTCTATCCACTAATCGCGAATATATGCGACTTAGAACTGTACGCGCGATTTTTCATTAGTTGTTAAAATATTAAATTAGATAAAAAAAAAACATTTAGTGAAAGTTCATTTACGGAAGGTCGGAGAGTGCTTCTGTACATACATTAGAATTGTATTGCTTTGAATAAAAATACCTAATAAACACTATTGCCAGTTTAATTAAGAATTATGCCCTTCTTTAGTTTTTTGTGTTTGGTACGGGGTGGTCGCTGGCTTGCATTGGTCACCAAGAGCAACTGACGTGTCCTGTCCAGACCGTACAACAACCGTCCACAATGTTTCTCAAACTCGTGAAATTCTGTAGACAAATGGGTTTTCAGGAAAGTCTTTAAAGTTGGCCAACTGTTGATGAGTATGTAGAGCTGTTCGTCTACGGGTAAAGTATTAAAGGAAGTCTCTGTTATCGCCTCCAACTGACGTTCTATGTCTACCATAATTGACTGTCTAACAATATGCAGGGCACTACACTTGAGCACAAAATGTTCTGCGGTTTCATTTTCTTCACCACACATCTGACATGTTGGGTTTATATCATACTGGTTAAAGTTCTGACGTTTTGTTTGGAGCATGTAAGTCCATGTGAGTAACCGTACCTTTGTTTTTAACCGTTCTGACTCTCTGGCCGTATATTCCAATGAGAGCAAAGGGAGAATCTTACCAGGCACATACTTATCTTGTCTCAAGAAAAACAATGTGGAATATAAGGGTGTTAAATTGTCTATTTGATCACTCCAGTAGCTATGAATCGCCTTGAGTACACGTGTCTTCCATTTTCCCTTCGTGGGTGTGTTGTCAGCTAAGTCAGCAACAGTCCCCAACTCGTACTTCCACATTATATGCTGCACTTGTATGAACCAGGATGAGCTGTCAACTGATTTAAAGCTAATCTGACGTACAAGTAGCGCCCACTCAATACTGTTTTTATCTTGCGAGCATATAGTATGTAAGAAAGTCAGTGCCTGTATGTGAATTTGTGCTTCGATCGGTAAAAGTCCGGATAGAAGATATACTGCCGCATTGGCTGTGTTGTCTGGTAGTCTAAGAATTTCTTTAACAAACTTTCTTTGGGATGCTTCGAGACAGTTTATAATGCGTTCAGGAGGTAATAACAGTTCCAATCCATATAAAAGCACGGGAAGAACATAAGATTTGTAAAGATGAATAATGGACAGTACATTTAGCCCCGCTTGCCCTTTGTAACCACTACCGAATATACTATATGCTTTTCTTCTTGCTTTTTTTAAATTTTCATTTTGAAAATCCAAAATGGCGGCCATACAGGTATCACCGCGAATGTAAACATTGATTTTCAGATTGTCCATGTAATAATCTTTCCAAAAATGTATAGTTTTGCTAATCTACCATGATGTTGAATGGAATATAATTTATTGACATTGTGAACCTGACTATATGAGTATTTGTCATTATACGACGATGTCAAAGAAAATTTACAATTTTTCAACAAATGGATGAAAAACCCACAGTTTAGTTTAGAAGCACATGAGCAACAATGCAAATCCATAGGTTTATTTAGATGGCCGAACAAGAGAGAAGCGTTTTCGAAACCGGTGTACAGTGTAGTTGATGGTTTTGTAGCGGGATCAATGTTTATCACTTACGACTTACCCAGTCTATTAGTTAGATTGCAAATTGAGCCGAAAACGTACTCTATCAGTGTGTTTGTGGAATCTGTGTATACTGAGATTTACACACACGCTTGGATACCTTTGTTTCCGTACAATTTTTCATTGACCTATGATGGAAGTGAAATTTGTGCAAATGGGATGCACGGTCATGCCTTCATCAGATTTAATACTAAACTAAGTACAACGTTCGGAACATGGTCCGATGTGAATGTAGAATGTGCTAATCCCGAGAGACAGTCAATCAAAGATGCGTTATTAAGAGGAAATTGAATTATTTGGCACTCGGCAAGTATAGCAAAGAATATGATCTAGGTTTGGAAATAATCCCTTCTAAGTCCAAATAATTGCGAGAAACAATTACACAAATAGAGCAAGAAATGAGTGAGATCCGCTTAAAAATCGATGATAAGTTCGACTTTGGCGATGATTAATCCGACGAGGATTACTCTGACGAAGTGCTGTTTAGAAGGTCAAGGTCACAGGGGTAAAAAATTGTGTGCATATGGAAATGCCTTGTCCATATACACATGGATACCAAATATGTAGGTTATATCGCAAGGGACATAAAAGTTATGAGCATTTTTCGAAACCTAAACGCAGATTTCGAAACCTTAACGCGGACCCCAAGTTCAAGGTCAAGGTCACAGGGGTAATAAATGTGTGCGTATGGAAAGGCCTTGTCCATATACACATGGCTACCAAATATGTAGGTTACATCTCAAGGGAGATAGAAGCTATGAGCATTTTTCGAAACCTAAACTCAAAGTGTGACGGAAAGACGGACCGACAGACAGACGGACAGTCCGATCACTATATGCCCCCTTTTCTTCGAAAGGGGGTATAAAAAACAGAATAACAATACAACCTTTGGTTTTAATTTAATAACTTAGAAACGTCAATTTTCTACCTTTATTTAAAAGTCAGGATATATGCAGAATCTTTAAAAAAAAAGATATTTCTTGTTATCCCCCGCCATAGGCGTTGTCCATCCGTCCGTCTTTCTGTCTGTCCGTCCGGAGCCATACCTTGAAGTGCTTTGGCAGATTTCATTGAAACTTGGTATGAGTATATATATATGGATAAGAGGATGATGCACGCCAAATGGCATTTTACACCGTCTGTTAATAACGGAGTTATGGCCATTTGTATCTTACAAAAATGCATTTTTGAGTGTCAAATATAACATTTTTGTGTCCAGAAGCATATTGGCGGGGGATATCAATTCAACGAATTTGCTTGTTTTTTTTAATAGGTTTGAAAGGCTACCAAGATACATAATTATAGCTTAATAAAAGTTAATTTGTATCATCTGAATATGTGGAAAAACTGGTGTGTTTTTAACATCTTGTAGTCGGATAAATCTGAAAGACTCCACAATTATTTCACAGATGTGTTCAATGTCTGACCTTGTACCAAATGTTTGCAGCTTATTTTTTAGCTCGGCTGTTTTCTGAGAAAACCTGATGTATCGTCATAACCAGCTCGTTGTCCGCCGTCGTGCTAAAACCTTAACATTGGCTCTAAAATCAAAGTGCTTCTACCTAAAACTTTGAAACTTCATATGTAGCTGCACCTTGATGAGTTCTACATGCCACACCAAATTTTGGGTCACTAGGTCAAATGTCAAGGTTACTGTGACCTCTCAAAAACAAAATAAATTCTTCTGACAAGCTCTAAATTATGCAAAACTGCATCCGCAGCCAAGCGTTGGCACCCACTATGAGCTGCTTTTGTTAATTACTATGTCTTCCAGTTGACATCACAGTTATATGCCCCCCCGGCACTGAAAACAGGCATATACATATAGTAATCTAATTGTCTTGTGCAGAGAAAAACTCAGGAAGCATTGAAGGGTTTCAGATAAAAATTTACATATTTATTACAAAAAACACTCTTTAGAGTTTAAAAAAAAACTTTTTGGAGCATAACCCTGTCAATATTGAAGAAAGTTTAATAAAACTTTGTAAATGCATAAAGAAAATTGAGAGGAAGTGCAGAGAACAAGAAACAGGAACATGTATCTGTATTTTCGGAGTTCCTTATGATAATTGTAAGCTCAGCATACATTGGTTCTTGTGGTTGCCCCATTGCCCTCGAGCCCCGTCAACCTTTTGCTTGCTAACACTCTAGAATCCACTTTTTAAAAAGCAATTTTAATGACATTTTATCTAAAATTGTATCTTGGCAACATCTAGGTCGAGTTTGAATCTGCGTCATGTGCTTCCTTAAACTAGGTCACCAGATTAAATCTAACAAAAACATTGTAATTACTCTACAGGCCACATTTATAACTCAATCATGATGAAACTTGGTCAGAATTATCATTATGATAGTATCCAGCCTAGTTCAAATCAATAGCACATGCGTCTAAACACCAGTTAACCAATCTTAGGCTTGTTCACACTCTATAAGCCTTATGTTTCATCCTAGCTTCAGTCAAGGGAGTATATATTCTTGAGTGCAAAAATAGTTCCATAATTCTGCAACAAGTTGTAGCAGCCAAAATTTCTTTCTTTAACATCATCCACCCATCAAGATCATTCAACTGTGAAAGTTTGAGCTAGCTCTACCCTGAAGTGCAATAGTTAATGCATTCAAATCTGTAGGGAAATAAAATTGAATTCCATCCAGTAAAACTCAGCCGTGCAAAACATCAGAATAACATTATCTGTGGGCCATCATGCTCTAAACAATATCTAGGCCAAGTTCGAATTTGGGTAATATGATTCCAAACAATAGGTCACAAAGTTAGGTTGAATCTAACAAGAAAACATTGTTAACACTCCAGAGGTAACATTTATGAAACAATTTTGATGAAACTTAGTCAGAATGCTTATCTTGACAGTATCTTGGAAAATTTCAAATCTGGGTCAAGTGAGTCCAAAAACTGTGTCACCAGGATATTTTTTTATTTTATAGAACACTCTTGTTACAACTCTTAGAGGTAAAATGTATGACAAAATCTTGAAAAAACTATGTAAGCATGATTATCTTCAAATGATCTAGTCTGAGTTTATATCTGGGTCTTGTGCATCATGTTTGTCCAAAAACTATGTCACCAGCTCAAATCTGAGAAAACCTGTCTTGTTGTGAAGTGGTCAGAATTTTTATCTTGACAATATCTACCGTAAGCTGAGTTGCAATTTTTGTCATTTGTGTCCAAAAACTAGGTCTCATTCTCAAATCTTAGAAAAAAATATCGCTCTAGAGGCAATTATTGTGACTCAATTTTAATAAAGTTTGATCAGAATGTGTTTGTCTTAACAATATATAGAACAAGTCCAAACCTGGGTCACATTTATCAAATAACTAGGTCACCAGGTCAAATAATAGAAAACCTTGTAACCGCTCTACAAGCCACATTTATGACTATCTTGAAGAAACTAGGGCAGAATGTTTATCTTGACAATATCTATGTTAAGCTTGAGTCTGGATCACAGGAGACGAAAAACTAGGTCAATTGGTCAAAACTTGGAAAACCTGTATTACCACTACAGAGATTTCAATAACTGTAAGAAACGTAAGATGTTAGAAATGTTACAAAACAAAATAAAAAATCCAGCAAGTAAAATATACAATTTGCATATTTTTTTTACTAAGATATTTATATGACATAGGTACAAATTGCGTTAGTGCTATAATGAATGCAAACCATTTTCTTATTGAAATAATCATGCCCTGTAAATACAAATGAGCTCTGATCTGTAAAAAGGGGGTTTAATGCAAGTGTGTAAAGTGTTGTCCCAGATAAGCCTGTGCAGTGAGGACACTTCGCCTAAACCGGATATTTGCTTAGGAGATTTTTTAAATAAAAAATACAATTAAAGAGGAAAGTGTTGTCCCTGATCTGGAACAACACTTTACATACATGTATTAAACCCCTTTATCACAGAGCACAGCCCAAATATACAAGAAAATATCAGCCACTTATCTTTACATTAGTTTTGTTAGTTTTTGTTCCAGTCTGAATCATGGATATTTGATCTGTCAAGTGATTTCAGTCCCGTAATTTTCACCAAGTTGCGACCATTTTGCAGTAATCATCTTCAGACATAGCTTGACTGTTAGTTTTACGGCTTCTGATGGTATCTGTACAGTGAGATAAAAGGTCATAAATACTGGGTGACAGCTTGACTAAAACTGGCTGAACTGCTTATAATTATGTTCCATGACATGATTATATGCAGGGTATGAAGAGATGCATAATGCTGGAATAAATTCATGCAGTAAAAACAAAGACATAATACTTTTACTTTACATGTACTTCTATTATTTTTCATAAACATCTGAATCTATGTTTATACAGCAGCAATAAAATACAGAATTTATAAAGGTGATTCTACAACTAGGTTAACGGTCATTAAGGGTTGATAAATGTTTATGCACAAAATAAGGCAAGTCATTTAAATTGGTTTGATCTTCAATGGGATATATTTGCGCATAATTGGAGCAGTATTCTTTAGATTATTGTAAGTAGATGTAAGTAAATGGACATTTTAAATTGTTAATAAATTATTAATATTATGTATAATCAAGACATTGCTAAATTAATTGAAGATAGTTGACAATTTATAATTTGATTTACCTAGGGCTTCTAACATACCTATTAATGGTTTCTGGCTGAGTTGCAAGAAATTGCATGGACATTAAATGTACAATGAGTTAACAAGAGATGGCCAAGCAATATGGTCCCCTACCGGTGAAACTCCACCATTGTTTTTATTATTTGTGTGTTGCCATAGCAACCAGAATTCTTGACGTAGGAACATAATGAATTGACATGCATAACCTCCATATGGCCTTCTGTCCATGTTTTAAGTTTCATGAAAAAATATATGAAGAACTTTCAAAGTTATCCAGGATCCAGAAAAGTGTGAAAGACGCACAGAGTGCAAACCATAAGTCCCCTGCGGTTTCACCAGGAGGGAACAATTATGCCATCTTCTTGCAAAATCTTCAAACATTTTGGAACACGAAAAAAAGCAAGAGGGCCATAGGCCCTATGTCGTTCAGCTTAGAGCCTATCAAAACCGGACTATTCGGAAAAAGTATGAGCTGCTTCATGATGATTGGACCAAAAAATTGACTTCTACATGTTTTTTTCTAATTTTACTACAAGATTTTGCTCATATTATCCCTATATATTTCCACCATTCTCTTTGATCGGTCGAGTGATAAATAAATTAAAAGTTGGAGTAAAAAAGGCAATTCTTGTATTTCCTCTTTGGAAAACACAAGTTTGGTTTCCTTTATTAATGGAGATTTAATTGATTTCCCAATTAGATTGCCACCACACAAGGACCTGCTGACTTTATCCCACAATGGGCTGCAGCTGTCTCCGGACAAGCCTCAGACGCAAGGAATTCCAAGACAAGTGTCTGATATCATCATCAACTCATGGAAACTTAAAACACTTAAACAATATGACTCTTCATGGAGGAAGTGGTATTCTTTGTGCATTGTCTGGGAAAGAATCCCTTTATTAAAACTGAAAGTATAGTTATTCTATTTTTGGACAGTTTGCATGTACAACAGAAATCATATTCAGTTATCAGTTCATATAACTCAATGTTGTTACAGACACTTCCTGGGAATAAAATAATGGTGTACAGAATGTTTCTTGATTAAGAGGTATATGAAGGGTGTGTTTGATTGTTTTCCACCTTGACCAAGATGTTTTCGAAAGGCTTATACCCTCTTTCAAAACGATCTTTGAAATTGTTTCACTTAAGACAGTAACTTTAATTGCGCGTAAAGTCTCAAAGTCTCGCTTTAATGGTATGAGAATATTTTAATAAATGAAACACATAATTTGGTATTTAAAGAAACCTTTTTTATGTTACAAGATGTACATGTACAACAGCTTACATTCTTGATGAAGCAGCCAAGCCAGGGAAGAGATAACCCATAACCAGTATAGTTCATCCTTGTTTACAACACTATGGTGCCTTCAATAAATACATGTATGATAAACTAATTAGTTAGCATTATACTTTATATTTGTGTTTTAATAATGTAAAACATTGACTATGCTACATAACAAGAATCTTTTCTCATCTTAATAATATAAGTTGATTAATTTTTTGATGTGTTTTTTTAAGAAGATAAAGGTTAATAAGACAAGAGCACCGCATAACGGGTGCCACGCTTGGCTGTGAAAGCTTGTCAGATTTTTTTTTTTTAGAGGTCACAGTGACCTTGACCTTTGACCTAGTGACCCAAAATGGGTGTGGTGTGTATAACTCATCAATGTGCATATACATATGAAGTTTCAAAGTTGTAGGTGGAAGCACTTTGATTTTAGAGCGAATGTAAAGGTTTTAGCACGACGCCGGCGTACGGCGAGCAGGCTATGACAATACCTCGGGCGTTCTCCGAAAACAGCCTCGCTAAAAAATTACAAGGTTGGCAAAGATTACACGGTAGATTTCATTTCAATAAATTGTGGACAAGTCTACAGAAATGTGTTCAGATTGGGACCGCAAATTGCTCCAGACTGTGAGAATGGGAGAAGCTCTAGGGATTGTCTTCAAATCCAGAAAAGTGCACCATATGTTTAGGCTGCAGAAAGTGTTCACCAATACTGAAAAATTTCACTCTTGAAGGCCAGACGGTTGAAAGTAAGGAGGAATCCAAGTACTTAAGGATGGTAATATTACCCCCGTATGCTTTTCCTCATCATTCAAATAGGCAGCTTTTGGCAGTTTCGTTACATTTGGGTAGTTAGATGAACTTTCAGATGTGTTTAACATTTCCTACTTTGTCATCTCATCAATGTGCAAATTCAGACAAATTTACGTTTAATACGAATGTTTGAAAATCCAAAGTTTATCAATTGCTAACTGTGACCGAGCTAAGCAGTAAACCATAAAACTCGCCATACATCATAACCTTAACCACCTAAACAGTCAGAGAGCGGGCAGGAGCAAGAGCTAAATAATAGGGGATGGGATGGAGAACCTGGTATTGCACCTGGGCAGAAACGACGTGTACAGGGACTCATGT
This sequence comes from Dreissena polymorpha, assembly GCF_020536995.1. Lineage (NCBI taxonomy): Eukaryota > Metazoa > Mollusca > Bivalvia > Myida > Dreissenidae > Dreissena > Dreissena polymorpha. The sequence continues at coordinate 27,091,412 of NC_068365.1, read as the reverse complement.
ATGAAACAATATAAAGAGGGAAATTTAATATTTAAGGGCAGCTTTCCCAACAAGCAATAATCTGGGTAGACATAAATGAACGCATAAACTGACGCTCTTCACTCCCAGGAAGATTATTACATCAAGATGTCGCCGTGCAAACAGGTTTGGGCAAGTGTGTGTGAGCCGCAGCACCAGCATCACTGTTGACAATGAGGCAAACATCCCTATAGTAAGGAGAATCACCTCGTTGCTAGCTATTCAGTATCATGTTTAATTTTTCTGTTGAGTATTTCTCTACTCAATTTAGATATCATAGTTTCACAGTTTAACCATTAATAAGTCAGCTATTAGTGATGTTAATAATGAAATCAATATTAATACGTTTAATATCATACAATACTTCTGGTGTTGCTAACGATGAAAACAAGTAAGGATGAAGTTGAGAGCACGAACTGCTATTGGATGTTACTTAAAATTGAGTTATACTACTAAATGATTGTGTTTAGTAGTATTCCAAGGATTAAATTTGGCTTTTGCTTAATAAGAACAATGTCATTTTTAAACGGTTGGATTTAAAGCGTTTAAATCAATGTGTCCAGCCTACATTTTACGCGTGATTTAAAACAAGAGAACAATGTGCATACTTTAAACAGCATGTTTCATATACACATCAACGAATACCTGCAGACCTATCTGTAAATAAGTAATAAAAACGTATTTGAAATCGTGTCAAAGGATTTGGTGCTAAGTGGCGGTAGATATAGTGGACAATATCTGGAAATAGTAGCACACGCCGAGCATTTGATGACACCAGTTTTGGTTCTGAAGAGAAGGGAGACTCGACCGAATTGGTTTTTAGTCAGAACGAGGGAGTAGATGGAAATGAGGAGAATAAAGTTTACTCCAACCAGAATTATTTCACAAACATATGATAACAATGACTGGAAGAACTACAGTAGGAAGGAAACGATCCACCTGGCTTTACGGTTAAGGAAGTAAATGATTACACTGGCAATGGTGTGTATATGATCGATAAAAAACCAAAAGGATCGTTTTTATTTGAGTAGGCTGGTGAACTTATTTCCAAAGCAGACGCTCTCCATCGCGAAAAGAAATACCCAAGACATCTAGGATCATATCTGTTCTTTTTCAAGAGCAGAACCTAAGTGCTGTGTGTTGATGCAACTTTCTCAAAACAGTTGGGTAGTTTTGTAAACAATGGGATTGGGAGTACAAAAAATGCAGAGGTCCGTGATGTTATTTTCCACCACAAACCTAACTAGTGCATTTTTGCAACACAAAATTTACATCTAGGAGAAGAGATTCCATTCGATCACGGTGCAAACAACTTACCATGTAGACTTGAGCACCCAATCACATCTTAATTTGGAAAAGTTGGTATAACTCACAAGAAACACAATGACACACGGGACAACATCGTTGGTATAACTCGCAAGGAACACAATGACACAAGGGACAACATCGTTAACCTGATTAGCAGTGTCAGTGCTGAAACTGGCAACAGAAGTAATACAAGGAGAGAAACAGGACAACAATATCTTAAAACGGACGGAAACAAAGGGAACAAGCGCAAGTTTAATCTGGGATATAATGATGCCTTTGCACTTGACTTAACAATACATTTTGTATGCCAGCCAACCCATGTACACCAAGTTGCCACTGAAAAAACAAGAGTGCCTGAAAGGTCCAAAGTCGCTCATCTGAGATAACAAGATATTATTGGGACAAATATTCTAACAAAGTTTCACGAAAATAGGAAAATAAATGTGGCCTCTAGTGTTAACAAGGTTTTACTACTGCCATGTCAGGAAATATGCCCCATCCCCTGGCAGCCATGTTTTTCAACCAACTGGCATAATTTTGAACTCGTCCAAGATATTATCGGGATAAATCTTCTGAACAAGTTTAAAAAAGATCGGAAGTAAATGTGGCCTCTAGAGTGTTAACAAGATTTTACTATAGCCATACATGTATAAGGAAAAATGCCCCGCCCCTTGGAAGCCTTTTTTTTAAGCAAACATAATTTTTTTTAACTCATCCAAGATATCATTGAGACCAATCTTCTGACCAAATTTCATGAAGATTGGACAATAAATGTGGCCTCTAGAGTGTTAACAAGGTTTTACTATAGCCATATAAGGAAAAATACCCTGCCCCTGGTGGCCATGTTTTTAAAGCAACCAAATCCATTTTCGAACTCATCCAAGATATCATGGGGACATATCTTCTGACCAAGTTTCATGATGATCAGAAAATAAATGTGACCTCTAGAGTGTTAACAAGGTTTAACTATAGCCATATAAGGAAAATAGCCCCGCCCTCGTGGTGGCCATGTTTTTCAACCAACCGGCATCATTTTTTAACTCCTCCAATATATTATTGGGATGAATCTTTTGACCGAGTTTCATGAAGATCGGACTATATATGTGGCCTCTAGAGTGTTAACAAGATTTTACTATAGCCTTATATAGCCATATAAGGAAAAATGCCCCGCCCCTTGGCGGCCATGTTTTTCAAGCAAACGTAACCATTTTCGAACTCATCAAAGATATCATTAAGACAATTCTTCTGACTATTTCATCAAGATTGGACAATAAATGTGGCCTCTAGAGTGTTAACAAGGTTTTACTCTATATAGCCATATAAGGAAAAATGCCTCGCCCCCCGGCGGCCATGTTTTTAAACCAACCAGCATCATTTTCGAACTCGTCCAAGATATTATTGGGATGAATCTTCTGACCAAGTTTCATTAAGATTGGACAATAAATGTAGCCTCTAGAGTGTAAACAAGAATTAACTATAGCCATATAAGGAAAACTTCCCCGCCCCTTGGCAGCCATGTTTTTCAAGCAAAGTTTACCATTTTTGAAGTCATCCAAGATATCAGTGGGACAAATCTTCTGAGCAAGTTTCATGAAAATTCGAAAATAAATGTGGCCTCTAGAGTGTTAACAAGGTTTAACTATAGCCATATAAGGAAAAATGCCCCGCCCCCTGGCAACCATTTTTGAACTCATCCAAGATATTATTAGGATGAATCTTCTGACCAAGTTTTATGAAGATCAGACAATAAATGTGGCCTCTAGAGTGTTAACAAGATTTAACTATAGCCATATAAAGCCATATAAGGAAAATGCGCCGCCCCTTGGCAGCCATGTTTTTCAAGCAAACATAACCATTTTTGACTCATCCAAGATATCATTGAAACCAATCTTGTGACCTAATTTCATGAAGATTGGACAATAAGTGTGGCCTCTAGCGAGTTAACAAGGCAAATGTTAACGCCGCACAACGGACGACGGACAAAAAAGCGATCACAAAAGCTCACCATGAGCACGTTGTGCTCAGGTCAGCTAAAAACAAAACAAAACTAGCCTTTTAGATACAGATTTTATAATGAGGTATTGTACTGGTAACATGAAGCCAATTGTAGTCACTCAGGGATGACATGAAGCCAATTATTATCACTCGGGTGTGACTTCAAGCAGATTCTAGTCACCCTCAAAATCAGCATAAAGTCACCATCCGCAACAAATTTACTTTTTGAACAAAAAATACATGATTTGGTCGATCTTATGCAAGGAAATTTGTGTACAAGAGGGCCAAGATGGCCCTAGTTCGCTCACCTGAGAGGAGTCGGTTCATTCAATCTTTACCAAACGTCAAACTTGACCTAGATATTGTCCAGACAAACATCCTGGTCAATTTTCGTCATTATTGAACCAAAACTCTGGCATATGGAGTCTTTTTGTTTTTGTAAGATTTGACCTGGTGACCTATATTTTGATTTGACCCCCCCCCCTTACCAAACATCAAACTTTGCTTACAAAAATAAATATTATTACCAAGATTCATAAAATCTGAAACAAACAAGATGCGTTTGTGAAACACAATGTCCCCCTATATGACGTTTGACCTTGAAGGATGGCCTTGACCTTGTGAAGGATGACCTTGACCTTTCACCACTCAAAATGTGCAGCTCCATGAGATACACATGCATGCCAAACATCAAGTTGCTATCTTCAATATTGCAAAAGTATTCATAAAATAAGCGATTTGGGCCACATATATTTGACCTCTGACCTTGAAGGATGACCTTGACCTTTCACGACTCATAATGTGCAGCTCCATGAGATACAAATGCATGCCAAATATCAAGTTGCTTTCTTCAATATTGCAAAAGTATTCATAAAATGAGCGATTTTGGCCACATATATTTGACCTCTGACCTTGAAGGATGACCTTGACCTTGACCTTTCACCACTCAAAATGTGCAGCTTCATGAGATACACATGCATGCCAAATATGAAGTTGCTATCTTCAATATAGCAAAAGTTATTGCAAAATGTTAAAGTTGGCGCAAACAGACCAACCAACAGACCAACAGACCAACCAACGGACAGGGCAAAAACAATACGTCCCCCACTACTATAGTGGGGGACATAAAAATTGTGACCTCTAGAGTGTTTACAAGGATTTTGTATAATAAAATGAAAATTTGGACAATCTAAGGGCAATAATTATGGCATTAATTATGTGATATATATAAAACCAATATTTGTACCAAGTTTCATGATGATTTGGCAAAAATTGTGACTTCTAGAGTGTTCACAAGCTTTTTTTACTATATGAATATAAGAAAACTGCCCCCCCCCCCCCCCGGCTGCCATGTTATTCATCTGACCGGAACAATTTTCGAACTCTCATATCAAGGAAACAAATGTTCTGACCAAATTTCATGAAAATTGGGCAAAAAATGTGACTTCTAGAGTGTTCACATGTTTTCACTATGTACATATAGAGGAAAATGCCCCGCCCACTGGCGGCCATGTTTTTTCACCTATCTGGACCATTTTCGAACTCGTCCGCGATATCAATAAAACCAATGTTTTGACCAACTTTCATGATGATTGGGCAAAAATTAAGACTTCTAGAGTGTTTACAAGGTTTCTCTATAGCCAAATAAGGAAAACTGCCCCACCCCCCTGGCAGCCATGTTATTAAACTGACAGGAACAATTTTCAAACTCAACTCTCATATCAAGGAAACAAATGTTCTGACCAAATTTCATGAAAATTGGGCCAAAAATGTGACTTCTAGAGTGTTCACATGTTTTCACTACATACATATAGAGAAAAATGCCCCACCCACTGGCGGCCATGTTTTTTCACAGATCTGGACCATTTTCGAATTCGTCCGAGATATCAATAAAACCAATGTTTTGACCAACTTTCATGATGATTGTGACTTCTAGAGTGTTTACAAGGTTTCTCAATCCAAATAAGGAAAACTGCCCCGCCCACTGGCGGCCATGTTTTTCAACGGACCGGAACCACTTTGATCTCGACCAACATATCATTAAGGCAAACATTTTGACAAAGTTACATGAAGATTGGGCATGAAATGTGACTTCTACAGTGTTAACAAGGTTTTTCTTTTTTTTTACCTAGTGACCTAGTTTTTGACCCAGCATGACCCAGTTTCGAACTTGATCGATATATCATTGGGACAAATCTTCTGACCAAGTTTCATGAAGATCGGACATGAAATGTGGCCTCTAGAGTGTTTACAAACCAAATGTGGACGACGGATGGACGGACGGAAGACAAACAAAGACCGGTCACAAAAGCTCACCTGAGCAATCAGGTGAGCTAAAAAATACTACAAAAACAAAAGTAGAGCTTATAACGTCTAAAACAAGAGCACCGCATAACGGGTGCCACGCTCGGCTGCGGGTGCAGTTTTGAATATATGAAAGCTTGTCAAATTATCTTTTTTTAGAGGTCACAGTGACCTTGACCTTTTACCTAGCGACCCAAAAATGGGTGTGGGATGTAGAACTCATCTAGGTGCAGTTAAATATGAAGTTTCAAAGTTTTAGGTTGAAGCACTTTGATTTAAGAGCAAGTGTTCAAAACTTTAACAAAATGTTAGGGTTTTAGCACGACGCGGATGGCAGACGGCAGACGACAAGCAAAAACAGCCGAGCTAAAAATCTAAATTAATAAATTGCGAGAGTCAGATGTCGTAAGCCATATGTAGTAAAGCGGACGTCATTCTGCAAAATTCAAAACAACTTCACTGGCAACACATGAAAAATATGTTAATCCAACAAGGAGAGGCTCTTCATACTTTTCTAGATAGCCATGATAACTTTAAAACGACTGCCATGGTTCTGAAAGGGAGAGAGACTACCAAGAGTAATTTTCTATTTTTCTTCAGACAACAAGCTCGCATAACTACCCGGCGATGCATTTAAAGGATGGCCGAATCTACCTACCCTGCGATGCATTTCAAGGAATGCCGAACCAACCTACCCGGTGATGCATTTAAACGATGGCCGAATATACCTACCCGGCGATGCATTTAAAGGATGGTAGAAATACCTACCCGGCGATGCTTTTAAACGATGGCCGAATCTACCTACCCGGTGATGCATTTTAAGGATTGCTGAACCAACCTACCCTGCGATGCATTTCAAGGAATGCCGAACCAACCCACCCGGTGATGCATTTAAACGATGGCCGAATATACCTACCCGGCGATGCATTTAAACGATGGCCGAATCTACCTACCCGGCGATGCATTTAAACGATGGCCGAATCTACCTACCCGGCAATGCATTTAAACGATGGTCTAATCTAACGGAACTGTCACATGTTTTCAGAGATCAAAATCAGTACATATAACCAATGTGAAATTAGACTTTCGTAATTTTCTATTTTTCTTCAGACAACATGCTCGCATACCTACCAGGCGAAGCATTAAAAGGATGGTCGAATCCAACAGAACTGTAAGACGTTTTCAGAGATCAAAACCAGTACATATAACGAATGTGAAGTTAGACTTTCGTAATGTTCTATTTTTCTTTAAACTGTTCCATCACTGTATGTCGTTCTCAAATACTGTAAATCATTCGGAAAAACATAAAACATTATAACCTGACATCTTTAGTGTTTTTATTGAAAACTTGCTTAGAAAACTGACTTTACCCATTTTACTAAATAAGCATCAGAATAATTATTATTGAAACAATCCTAACAAGAAGACAGACCAGCCTAGCTGCATGCAACAATAAAGTAATTTCCTCCTTTTGTGGGCCCTTCTTCCAGTTAGTGAGCAAGAATTTTTTAGGTCAACTTATGCACTTTCCCATTTAGAAAGGCAGTCTAGGTGGCCGGAGGCTGTAGACAGCCATTGTCACCTAGATAGGTGGTCACGGAGGGTTAACGTCAACCTGGACATAAACATCTGGAACTGTATGTCCCTCTTGGTGGATATTGAGATTAATTTGAGAGCCGTTGTCACTAATTTCTGTCACCCTTCGTCTTATCCTGATAACTCCCTACTTGAGACCCTATATGGCGTCTGTTGTTTCTCAACGATTGGTTTGCACCCTAAGGGAGCCTTGAAGTATACGGACTGCGACATTAAGAAATTCTGTATGTTACTGGAAAGACCAGAGGGAGTTGGTTTCGGGGAAGTCGGGCTAGACCACTCAGTGCCTTATGCAGAGTGGCAGGGGCAAGCACTCTTAAGAGTCCTCAGTCTCCTTAAAGAACGCCATGTTCTGGTCCTACACTGTAGGGGGGCAGATGGGGACATACATGGAAAAGAGGTACACATGTCCCTCTTGTCCATCATGCTCGGAGTAGTGAGTCCAGAGCAGCATATCCACTTACATTGTTTTCAAGGAGACATGGAGGTTTTACGTAGCATTTTGAATTCTTTTCCCAATACTTACGTGGGATATACACACAATGTGGACGATTTGACTGAGGATGCGGCAGTAGCACTTAGGTTAGTCCCTTCCGACCGTTTGCTTGTCGAGGCAGATGCCTGATGGGATGACCATGCTCTCTTGCTACCCAGTCCGCGGACGTGTGCAGACGTGTTCCCTGAGGTAAGTATTGCGAGGAAGATAGATGCCCTGAGGTAAGTATTTCCAGGAGGATATAAAAGTGTAAGCCTGTGACGTAAGTATGAGCCTGTGACTTAGTGTCTTGCCCTGGAGGTTTAGCCTGTGCGTGGGGTAGGTATTCCCAGGAGGATCAGTCGTCTGCAGCCGACGACTATAGCGGACAAGCGTTTCCCTCGAAGAGTGTACTGCCGAGGATGACAGTGCCATCCTGACAAGGTTTACAGTCAATGCTCATGTGAGTGTATTAGTCAAGTGTCGTTGTTAGTAGTTGCTGTAATTGCAGGCTCAAAACTTTTTCGATTTATACCTCAAGCCACATTAAGAAATACCTCGTGCTTGAAAAAGAAAGTAACAGAAAACTTTGGAAGAAGCACTGGACAATACCCGATTCCTGCAACCCGACTCAGGTAGTGCTTTTATTGATTTTGAATAGATTTTATGTACTTCAAAAAGTGCTATATGTTGTTTTTTTAAAATACCACTATATTTTCAATATTAACAGTTTTTCCATAAATAGACAGTTTCTTTATTATTTAATATAACTAGTAAATTAAGTATGATTATGTATTGCATCCTATAATTTGTTCCTTTTTTTTACTTGATTTTAACAATTGTCAGTACTTACTTGAAGCAGGTAACATTATTTTTTTCAGGTGGAAAAAAGAGCAAGGGAGGCCCAGAGTGGTACTGACATACAGTGTTAAAGCACACAAGTGTTGTGCTTTGTTGTGCACAACCTTCTTCACTATAAAGTGGAGGAGATGCATGAAGAATACTGGACTCTTAATCAAGCAGACCAGAGAAAATACTTGAAAAATGCCATCAGGGATGCCAGAGGTTCCTATAGTCTGCATGGACTGGTGCCTGTGAAGAGGCATTTTTGATGCTTCTAAAGGTAGGGCGCAGGAGGTAATTTTGATGGCATAGGGTATTATTATTTTTTCGGCGTAAGCTGTATTACGCCAGCTTTTCACCTTGACTTGACCTTTGTAAGTGTCCAATAATACTCAAATAAAATTTCCCGCGGCTAGGTACGAATGAATACACTTTTATTCCATTGGCTGATTTGAGTATAACACCAGAACATTGGAAACATATCCGCGTCTTTGTAACACTGTTTTACTGCATGAAACAATTTTATCTCTAATGAAAAGGCTCAATATATAGAACAGTTTTACAATCAATTTTCGACATAAATACAGTTTGTGCGTTCACCTTTTATTTTCAGAGAATTACCATCACAAAAGCGTTTATACTAAAGGCTATGTTGTCATATTTAGTACTTACTTGCATTGCATTTCAACTCGCGAGGTTTCGGGTCAATTCGCGGCCATTTGTGAAAGTCAGAGTTTATATACAGTTCATCACCGGAGTTCGCAGAAGGGGTTGCGATCATTGTGTTACACCGGTCTTACTGACAATAACATAGTGACTTTAATGCATTGCATTCCAATCCGCAAGGTATCAAGGTCAGTTTGCGGTCAGTTGCAGAAATCTTTATATAAACGCCGTCTCGTAAACTTTGTGCACTTGAAGTCTGTTTTGATCAGAAAGATACTAAATAAAGATATTCGGCGATATTATTGTGGTATGTCAATCATCGATTTTTAATATGGTTTCAACATTTGCATGATAAGGACCAATTTTGATAAAATTAATTAGAAATATTTATCCATTTAGACCAGTTTATTAAGCTTGAGCACAATAATTCACTATACTATAATTATGCAATTAAATAAGATTCGAGTATTGCCGGCTGACCTATATGCACTCGTTTATTTTCATGTTTCTTGTGTTTTTCTATTCTGTAAATATAGATATCTGAGTAATAATATCACATAAAGCAAAATAAGCCACGAAATCTGGCGCAACACCTCGTAATTGATTTGCTTATGATGTAGCTAAGAACTGCGCAGAAAAAAGGCATCCGCTACTTTTTATCTCATAGGGATAACTTTTGATCGTTCATAAACATCGACCACAATCAACGCCGTATATCTTTTTTTAAAGATATTTCTTGTTACTATTTTTTACTATTAGATTGTTATGTTAAAAATTGGTCCATTCTTAAAGTCAGGCAGCAACTATTTTCATGTTGAAATGATAGATTTTGAAATCTGGCCAAAGTATAAGCAAATTGTGTCAAAACAACCATGGTTGTAGCTCTTAATTTCAGAGTTGTGTTAAAGTAGAGGTCAAAGGCCAATAATGATGAAATTGAGTTTGTGAAAACTGTTATATCACAATGGATTTTAAAGGATTGTTCAACAACAGTTATTGAACAAGTGTGTTTATCTTAGATAGTGGTAATAATTTCACTATTGATCAATGGAGTTTTTACTAAATTAGCACACAGGTTAATGAGGTGTGGATCAAGGATGCCGTATTTGGACCTGCATTAATCCGGTGGTAAATAAAGCAGAGATGTTATAGACATTTTGTGGGGAAGCTCTAACCCATTTACAGGGCCTACAGACTGTCTTTTAATCATATTGTCAGTTACTTTATTTAACAGAATCATGATACGATAAAGTTCAGATGTCAAATGATGACAAAAACATTTTTATTTCAGATTCTGGGACACCAAGAAGGGTAGTATTCGCTCTCCAATCCAGAGGTGTCGCAAACCAAAGGATTCATCAGTATGTGCTCAAAATTGCTTGCGAAGCTATTTAAACCTCTATAGGGATAGACTCCCAGAATGGCAAGAATTCAGCCTCCACTCCTGCTTTACCAAGAAAACAATCTTTAGCCCTATGAGGCCGAGGTACAGGGCTTTCGTTAATTTTTAAAATCTGGAAGTTCTTCCTGGTTTCAGATTTTGGAAGTGTTGTAGTAAAATTTGGAAGGTTAGACAGTGTAGGCAACACTAGCCATGAGCATTGCAGAATTGAAAAAAAGAATTTGTTCCATTGAATTCTGTTCTTGTTCATTCTAGTTTTATATTATAATTGATTACATTGAAATAAGTTAACATTTAGAAAAGTAGATTAAACTTGTCTTTTAACTTGCATTAGGACATTTTTAACTCTTTCAGTGCTGGAACCGAATTTTGAAGGCCTTTGCAAACAGTTAGGATCCAGATGAGACGCTACAGTCTCATCAGGATCCAAACTGTTTGCTATTCTGATGGTATTCTTTGAAAATAAAACGAAGAAAATGCGAGTTTTAGAAATTCAGCAGACAAAAGTTTTCCAAAAAATAGGTCACAAGGTTGAATCTAACAAGAAAACATTGTCAACACTCCAGAGGTAACATTTATGACACAATGTTGATGAAACTTAGTCAGAATGCTTATCTTGACAGTATCTTGGACAATTTCAAATCTGGGTCAAGTGAGTCCAAAAACTGTGTCACCAGGATATTTTTTTTATATTTTATAGAACACTCTTATTACAAATCTTAGAGGTAAAATGTATAACAAAATCTTGAAAAAACTATGTAAGCATGATTATCTTCAAATTATCTAGTCTGAGTTTATATCTGGGTCTAGTTCATCATGTTTGTCCAAAAACTATGTCACCAGCTCAAATCTGAGAAAACTTGTCTTGTTGTGAAGTGGTCAGAATTTTTATCTTGACAATATCTACCGTAAGCTGAGTTGCAATTTTTGTCATTTGTGTCCAAAAACTAGGTCTCATTCTCAAATGTTAGAATAAAAATATCGCTCTAGAGGCAATTATTGTGACTCAATTTTAATAAAGTTTGGTCAGAATGTGTTTCTCTTACCAATATACAAGTCCAAACCTGGGTCACATAATTCAAATAACTAGGTCACCAGGTCAAATAAAAGAAAACCTTGTAACCGCTCTACAAGCCACATTTATGACTATCTTGAAGAAACTAGGGAAGAATGTTTATCTTGACAATAACTATGTTAAGCTTGAGTCTGGATCACAGGAGACGAAAAACTAGGTCAATTGGTCAAAACTTGGAAAACCTGTATTACCACTACAGAGATTTCAATAACTGTAAGAAACGTAAGATGTTAGAAATGTTACAAAACAAAATAAACAAGATGTGTTTGTGAAACACATTGTCCCCCTATATGACGTTTGACCTTGTAGGATGACCTTGACCTTGACCCTTTACCACTCAAAATGTGCAGCTCCAGGAGATACACATGCATTTCAAATATAAAATTGCTAGCTTCAATATTGTAGAAGTGACATAACATGAGCAATTTTGACCCGTATATTTGACCTTGAAGGATGACCTTGACCTTTCACCACTCAAAATGTGAAGCTCCATAAGATATACATGCATGCCGAATATCAAGTTGCTATCTTCAATATTGCAAAAGTATTCATAAAATTAGCAATTTGGGCCACATATATTTGACCTCTGACCTTGAAGGATGACCTTGACCTTTCACCAATCAAAATGTGCAGCTCCATGAGATACACATGCATGCCAAATATTAAGTTGCTATCTTCAATATTGCAAAAGTACTCATAAAATGAGCGATTTTGGCCACATATATTTGACATCTGACCTTGAAGGATGACCTTGACCTTTCACCACTCAAAATGTGCAGCTCCATGAGATACACATACATGCCAAATATCAAGTTGCTATCTTGAATATTGAAATACTGCAAAAGTGTACATTAAATGAGCGATTTTGACCCATATATTTGACCTTTGACCTTGAAGGATGACCTTGACCTTTCACCACTCAAAATGTGCAGCTCCATGAGATACATATGCATGCCAAATATCAAGTTGCTATCTTCAATATTGCAAAAGTTATTGCAAATGTTAAAGTTGGCGCAAACCAACCAACCAACCAACCAACAGACCAACCAACCAACAGACAGGGCAAAAACAATATGTCCCCCACTACTATAGTGGGGGACATAAAAATACAATTAAAGAGGAAAGTGTTGTCCCTGATCTGGGACAACACTTTACATACATGTATTAAACCCCTTTTTCACAGAGCACGGCCCAAATATACAAGAAAATTTCAGCCCCTAATCTTTACATTAGTTTTGTTAGTTTTTGTTCCAGTCTGAATCATGGCTATTTGATTTGTCAAGTGATTTCAGTCCCATAATTTTCATCAAGTTGCGGCCATTTTGCAATAACAATCTTCAGACATAGCTTGACTGTTAGTTTTACGGCTTCTGATGGTATCTGTACAGTGACATAAAAGGTCATAAATACTGGGTGACAGCTTGACTAAAACTGGCTGAACTGCTTATAATTATGTTCCATGACATGATTATATGCAGGGTATGAAAAGATGCATAATGCTGGAATAAATTCATGCAGTAAAAACAAAGACATAATACTTTTACTTGACATGTACTTCTTTTATTTTTCATAAACATCTGAATCTATGTTTATACAGCAGAATAAAACACAGAGTGTATAAAGGTGATTCTACAACTAGGTTATCGGTCATTAAGGGTTGATAAATGTTTATGCACAAAATAGGGCAAGTCATTTAAATTGGTTTGATCTTCAATGGGATATATTTGCGCATAATTGGAGCAGTGTTCTTTAGATTATTGTAAGTAGATGTAAGTAAATGGACATTTTAAATTGTTAATAAATTATAAATATTATGTATAATCAAGAAATTGCTAGATTAATTGAAGATAGTTGACAATTTATAATTTGATTTACCTAGGGCTTCTAACATACCTATTGATGGTTTCTGGCTGAGTTGCAACAAATTGCATGGACATAAAATGTACAATCTGTTAACAAGAGATTGCCAAGCAATATGGTCCCCTACCGGTGAAACTCCACCATTGTTTTTATTATTTGTGTGTTGCCATAGCAACCAGAATTCTTGACGTAGGAACATAATGAATTGACATGCATAACCTCCATATGGCTATCTGTCCATGTTTTAAGTTTCATGAAAAAATATATGAAGAACTTTCAAAGTTATCCAGGATCCAGAAAAGTGTGACAGACGCACAGAGTGCAAACCATAAGTCCCCTCCGGTTTCACCAGTAGGGGACAAATATGCCATCTTCTTGCAAAATCTTCAAACATTCTGGAACACGAAAAAAAAGCAACAGGGCCATAGGCCCTTGGTCGTTCAGCTGAGAGCCAATCAAAACCGGACTATTTGGAAAAAAGTATGAGCTGCTTCATGATGATTGGACCAAAAAATTGACTTCTACATGTTTTCTTCTAATTTTACTACAAGATTCTCTACTCCCAGAACCAGGCGCTACAAGTGTTAATGCTTTTAGTATATCATGGAGCTCATATTATCCCTATATATTTCCACCATTCTCTTTGATCTGTCGAGTGATAAATAAATTAAAAGATGATGGAGTGCAAAAGGCAATTTTTGTATTTCCTCTTTGGAAAACACAAGTTTGGTTTCCTTTATTAATGGAGATTTTAATTGATTCCCCAATTAGATTGCCACCACACAAGGACCTGCTGACTTTATCCCACAATGGGCTGCAGCTGTCTCCAGACAAGCCTCAGAAGCAAGGAATTCCAAGACAAGTGTCTGACATCATCATCAACTCATGGAAACTTGGAACACTTAAACAATATGACTCTTCAAGGAGGAAGTGGTATTCTTTGTACATTGTCTGGGAAAGAAATCCCTTTATTACAACTGAAAGTATAGTTATTCAATTTTTGAATAGTTTGCGTGTACAAAAAAAATCATATTCAGTTATCAGTTCATATAAGTCAATGTTGTTACAGACACTTCCTGGGAATAAAATAATGGTGTACAGAATGTGTCTTGATTAAGAGGTATATGAAGGGTGTGTTTCATTGTTCTCCACCTTGACCAAGTTGTTTTTGAAAGGCTTATACCCTCTTTTAAAACTATCTTTGAAATTGTTTCACTTAAGACAGTAACTTTAATTGCGCGTATAGTCTCATAGTCTCCCTTTAAAGGTATGAGAATATTTTAATAAATAAAACACATAATTTGGTATTTAAAGAAACCTTTTTTATGTAACAAGATGTACAACAGCTTACATTCTTAATGAAGCAGCCAAGCCAGGGAAGAGATAACCCAAAACCAGTATAGTTCATCCTTGTTTACAACACTATGGTGCCTTCAATAAATACATGTATGATAAACTAATTAATTAGCATTATACTTTATATTTGTGTTTTAATAATGTAAAACTTTGACTATGCTACATAACAAGAATCTTTTCTCATCTTAATAATATAAGTTGATTAATTTTTTGATGTGTTTTTTTAAGAAGATAAAGGTTAATAAGACAAGAGCACCGCATAACGGGTGCCACGCTTGGCTGTGAAAGCTTGTCAGATTATTTTTTTTAGAGGTCACAGTGACCTTGACCTTTGACCTTGTGACCCAAAATGGGTGTGGTGTGTAGAACTCATCAAGGTGCATATACATATGAAGTTTCAAAGTTGTAGGTGGAAGCACTTTGATATTAGAGCAAATGTAAAGGTTTTAGCACGACGCCGGCGTACGGCGAGCAGGCTATTACAATACCTCGGGCTTTCTCCGAAAACAGCCTCGCTAAAAAATTACAAGGTTGGCAAAGATTACACAGTAGATTTCATTTCAATAAATTGTGGACAAGTCTACAGAAATGTGTTCAGATTGGGACCGCAAATTGCTCCAGACTGTGAGAATGGGAGAAGCTCTAGGGATTGTCTTCAAATCCAGAAAAGTGCACCATATGTTTAGTCTGCAGAAAGTATTCACCAATACTGAAAAAGTTCACTATTGAAGGCCAGACGGTTGAAAGTAAGGAGGAATCCAAGTACTTAAGGATGGTAATATTACCATGTATGCTTTTCCACATTATTCAAATAGGCAGCTTTTGGCAGTTTCGTTACATTTGGGTAGTTAGATGAACTTTCAGATGTGTTTTACACTTCCTCCTTTGTCATCTCATCAATGTGCAAATTCAGACAAATTTACGTTTAATTTGAAAATCCAAAGTTTATCAATTGCTAACTGTGACCGAGCTAAGCAGTAAACCATAAAACTCGCCATACATCATAACCTTAACCACCTAAACAGTCAGAGAGCGGGCAGGAGCAAGAGCTAAATAATAGGGGATGGAGAACCTGCTGCTTCCCACAAGTGTGGTGGGTTATTGGCGGCCTGACATGATCAACATTCCAGAAGTCAATCAAAGCCAATGTGTTGCTTTCCACACCTCTAAAGGAATTGGTATTGCACCTGGGCAGAAATGACGTGTACAGGGACTCATGTATGAAACAATATAAAGAGGGAAATTTAATATTTAAGGGCAGCTTTCCCAACAAGCAATAATCTGGGTAGACATAAATGAACGCATAAACTGACGCTCTTCACTCCCAGGAAGATTATTACATCAAGATGTCGCCGTGCAAACAGGTTTGGGCAAGTGTGTGTGAGCCGCAGCACCAGCATCACTGTTCACATTGATGCAAACATCCCTATGGTAAGGCGAATCACCTTGTTGCTAGCTATTCAGTATCATGTTTAATTTTTCTGTTGAGTATTTCTCTACTCAATTTAGATATAATAGTTTCACAGTTTAACCATTAATAAGCTATTAGTGATGTTGATTATGAAATCAATATTAATACGTTTAATATCATACAATACTTCTGGTGTTGCTAACTATGAAAACAAGTAAGGATGAAGTTGAGAGCACGAACTGCTCTCCAAAGTTTACTCCAACCAGAATTATTTCACAAACATATGATAACAATGACTGGAAGAACTACAGTAGGAAGGAAACGATCCACCTGGCTTTACGGTTAAAAAAGTAAATATTTACACTGGCAATGGTGTGTATATGATCGATAAAAAACCAAAAGGATCGTTTTTATTTGAGTAGGCTGGTGCAGTAATTTCCAAAGCAGACGCTCTCCATCGCGAAAAGAAATACCCAAGACATCTAGGATCATATCTGTTCTTTTTCAAGAGCAGAACCAAAGTGTTGTGTGTTGATGCAACTTTCTCAAAACAGTTGGGTAGTTTTGTAAACAATGGGATTGGGAGTACAAAAAATGCAGAGGTCCGTGATGTTATTCTCCACCACAAACCTAACTAGTGCATTTTTGCAAAACAAAATTTATATCTAGGAGAAGAGATTCCATTTGATCACGGTGCAAACAACTTACCATTTAGACTTGAGCACCCAATCACATCTTAAATTGGAAAAGTTGGTATAACTCGCAAGAAACACAATGACACAAGGGACAACATCCTTGGTATAACTCGCAAAAAACACAATGACACAAGGGACAACATCGTTAACCTGATTAGCAGTGTCAGTGCTGAAACTGGCACCAGCAGTAATACAAGGAGAGAAACAGGACAACAATATCTTAAAACAGACGGAAATAAAGGGAACAAGCGCAAGTTTAATCTGGGATATAATGATTCCTTTGCGCTTGACTTAACAATATGCCAGCCAACCCATGTACACCAAGTTGCCACTGAAAAAACAAGAGTGCCTGAAAGGTCCAAAGTCGCTCACCTGAGATAACATGATATTATTGGGACAAATATTCTGACCAAGTTTCACGAAGATCGGAAAATAAATGTGGCCTCTAGAGTGTTAACAAGGTTTTACTACAGCCATATAAGGAAATATGCCCCACCCCCTGGCAGCCATGTTTTTCAACCAACTGGCATCATTTTTGAACTCGTCCAAGACATTATCGGGATAAATCTTCTGACCAAGTTTCATGAAGATCAGACAGTAAATGTGGCCTCTAGAGTGTTAACAAGATTTTACTATAGCCACCATTAATAAGTCAGCTATTAGTGATGTTGATAATGAAATCAATATTAATACGTTTAATATCATACAATACTTCTGGTGTTGGTAACAATGAAAACAAGTAAGGATGAAGTTGAGAGCACGAACTGCTATTGGATGTTACTTAAAATTGAGTTACACTACTAAATGATTGTGTTTAGTAGTATTTCAAGGATTAAATTTGGCTTTTGCTTAATAAGAACAATGTCATTTTTAAACGGTCAGATTTAAAGCGTTTATATCAGTGTGTCTAGCCAACATTTTACGCGTGATTTAAAACAAGAGAACAATGTGCATTGTGGCATACTTTAAACAGCATGTTTAGAATAAACATCAACGAATCCCAGCAGACCTATCTGTAAATAAGTAATAAAAACGTATTTGAAATCGTGTCAAAGGATTTGGTGCTAAGTGGCGGTAGATATAGTGGACTATATCTGGAAATAGTAGCACACGCCGAGCATTTGATGACACCAGTTTTGGTTCTGAAGAGAAGCGAGACTCGACCGAATTGGTTTTTAGTCAGAACGAGGGAGTAGATGGAAATGAGGAGAATAAAGTTTACTCCAACCAGAATTATTTCACAAACATATGGTAACAATGACTGGAAGAACTACAGTAGGAAGGAAACGATCCACCTGGCTTTACGGTTAAGGAAGTAAATGATTACACTGGCAATGGTGTGTATATGATCGATAAAAAACCAAAAGGATCGTTTTTATTTGAGTAGGCTGGTGAACTTATTTCCAAGGCAGACGCTCTCCATCGCGAAAAGAAATACCCAAGACTTCTAGGATCATATCTGTTCTTTTTCAAGAGCAGAACCAAAGTGCTGTGTGTTGATGCAACTTTCTCAAAACAGTTGGGTAGTTTTGTAAACAATGGGATTGGGAGTACAAAAAATGCAGAGGTCCGTGATGTTATTCTCCACCACAAACCTAACTAGTGCATTTTTGCAACACAAAATTTACATCTAGGAGAAGAGATTCCATTCGATCACGGTGCAAACAACTTACCATGTAGACTTGAGCACCCAATCACATCTTAAATTGGAAAAGTTGGTATAACTCACAAGAAACACAATGACACACGGGACAACATCGTTGGTTTAACTCGCAAGGAACACAATGACACAAGGGACAACATCGTTAACCTGATTAGCAGTGTCAGTGCTGAAACTGGCAACAGAAGTAATACAAGGAGAGAAACAGGACAACAATATCTTAAAACGGACGGAAACAAAGGGAACAAGCGCAAGTTTAATCTGGGATATAATGATGCCTTTGCACTTGACTTAACAATACATTTTGTATGCCAGCCAACCCATGTACACCAAGTTGCCACTGAAAAAACAAGAGTGCCTGAAAGGTCCAAAGTCGCTCATCTGAGATAACAAGATATTATTGGGACAAATATTCTAACAAAGTTTCACGAAAATAGGAAAATAAATGTGGCCTCTAGTGTTAACAAGGTTTTACTACTGCCATGTCAGGAAATATGCCCCATCCCCTGGCAGCCATGTTTTTCAACCAACTGGCATAATTTTGAACTCGTCCAAGATATTATCGGGATAAATCTTCTGAACAAGTTTAAAAAAGATCGGAAGTAAATGTGGCCTCTAGAGTGTTAACAAGATTTTACTATAGCCATACATGTATAAGGAAAAATGCCCCGCCCCTTGGAAGCCTTTTTTTTAAGCAAACATAATTTTTTTTAACTCATCCAAGATATCATTGAGACCAATCTTCTGACCAAATTTCATGAAGATTGGACAATAAATGTGGCCTCTAGAGTGTTAACAAGGTTTTACTATAGCCATATAAGGAAAAATACCCTGCCCCTGGTGGCCATGTTTTTAAAGCAACCAAATCCATTTTCGAACTCATCCAAGATATCATGGGGACATATCTTCTGACCAAGTTTCATGATGATCAGAAAATAAATGTGACCTCTAGAGTGTTAACAAGGTTTAACTATAGCCATATAAGGAAAATAGCCCCGCCCTCGTGGTGGCCATGTTTTTCAACCAACCGGCATCATTTTTTAACTCCTCCAATATATTATTGGGATGAATCTTTTGACCGAGTTTCATGAAGATCGGACTATATATGTGGCCTCTAGAGTGTTAACAAGATTTTACTATAGCCTTATATAGCCATATAAGGAAAAATGCCCCGCCCCTTGGCGGCCATGTTTTTCAAGCAAACGTAACCATTTTCGAACTCATCAAAGATATCATTAAGACAATTCTTCTGACTATTTCATCAAGATTGGACAATAAATGTGGCCTCTAGAGTGTTAACAAGGTTTTACTCTATATAGCCATATAAGGAAAAATGCCTCGCCCCCCGGCGGCCATGTTTTTAAACCAACCAGCATCATTTTCGAACTCGTCCAAGATATTATTGGGATGAATCTTCTGACCAAGTTTCATTAAGATTGGACAATAAATGTAGCCTCTAGAGTGTAAACAAGAATTAACTATAGCCATATAAGGAAAACTTCCCCGCCCCTTGGCAGCCATGTTTTTCAAGCAAAGTTTACCATTTTTGAAGTCATCCAAGATATCAGTGGGACAAATCTTCTGAGCAAGTTTCATGAAAATTCGAAAATAAATGTGGCCTCTAGAGTGTTAACAAGGTTTAACTATAGCCATATAAGGAAAAATGCCCCGCCCCCTGGCAACCATTTTTGAACTCATCCAAGATATTATTAGGATGAATCTTCTGACCAAGTTTTATGAAGATCAGACAATAAATGTGGCCTCTAGAGTGTTAACAAGATTTAACTATAGCCATATAAAGCCATATAAGGAAAATGCGCCGCCCCTTGGCAGCCATGTTTTTCAAGCAAACATAACCATTTTTGACTCATCCAAGATATCATTGAAACCAATCTTGTGACCTAATTTCATGAAGATTGGACAATAAGTGTGGCCTTTAGAGAGTTAACAAGGCAAATGTTAACGCCGCACAACGGACGACGGACAAAAAAGCGATCACAAAAGCTCACCATGAGCACGTTGTGCTCAGGTCAGCTAAAAACAAAACAAAACTAGCCTTTTAGATACAGATGGTTATAATGAGGTATTGTACTGGTAACATGAAGCCAATTGTAGTCACTCAGGGATGACATGAAGCCAATTATTATCACTCGGGTGTGACTTCAAGCAGATTCTAGTCACCCTCAAAATCAGCATAAAGTCACCCTCCGCAACAAATTTACTTTTTGAACAAAAAATACATGATTTGGTCGATCTTATGCAAGGAAATTTGTGTACAAGAGGGCCAAGATGGCCCTAGTTCGCTCACCTGAGAGGAGTCGGTTCATTCAATCTTTACCAAACGTCAAACTTGACCTAGATATTGTCCAGACAAACATCCTGGTCAATTTTCGTCATTATTGAACCAAAACTCTGGCATATGGAGTCTTTTTGTTTTTGTAAGATTTGACCTGGTGACCTATTTTTTGATTTGACCCCCCCCCCTTACCAAACATCAAACTTTGCTTACAAAAATAAATATTATTACCAAGATTCATAAAATCTGAAACAAACAAGATGCGTTTGTGAAACACAATGTCCCCCTATATGACGTTTGACCTTGAAGGATGGCCTTGACCTTGTGAAGGATGACCTTGACCTTTCACCACTCAAAATGTGCAGCTCCATGAGATACACATGCATGCCAAATATCAAGTTGCTATCTTCAATATTGCAAAAGTATTCATAAAATAAGCGATTTGGGCCACATATATTTGACCTCTGACCTTGAAGGATGACCTTGACCTTTCACGACTCATAATGTGCAGCTCCATGAGATACAAATGCATGCCAAATATCAAGTTGCTTTCTTCAATATTGCAAAAGTATTCATGAAATGAGCGATTTTGGCCACATATATTTGACCTCTGACCTTGAAGGATGACCTTGACCTTGACCTTTCACCACTCAAAATGTGCAGCTTCATGAGATACACATGCATGCCAAATATGAAGTTGCTATCTTCAATATAGCAAAAGTTATTGCAAAATGTTAAAGTTGGCGCAAACAGACCAACCAACAGACCAACAGACCAACCAACGGACAGGGCAAAAACAATATGTCCCCCACTACTATAGTGGGGGACATAAAAATTGTGACCTCTAGAGTGTTTACAAGGATTTTGTATAATAAAATGAAAATTTGGACAATCTAAGGGCAATAATTATGGCATTAATTATGTGATATATATAAAACCAATATTTGTACCAAGTTTCATGATGATTTGGCAAAAATTGTGACTTCTAGAGTGTTCACAAGCTTTTTTTACTATATGAATATAAGAAAACTGCCCCCCCCCCCCCCCGGCTGCCATGTTATTCATCTGACCGGAACAATTTTCGAACTCAACTCTCATATCAAGGAAACAAATGTTCTGACCAAATTTCATGAAAATTGGGCAAAAAATGTGACTTTTAGAGTGTTCACATGTTTTCACTATGTACATATAGAGGAAAATGCCCCGCCCACTGGCGGCCATGTTTTTTCACCTATCTGGACCATTTTCGAACTCGTCCGCGATATCAATAAAACCAATGTTTTGACCAACTTTCATGATGATTGGGCAAAAATTAAGACTTCTAGAGTGTTTACAAGGTTTCTCTATAGCCAAATAAGGAAAACTGCCCCACCCCCCTGGCAGCCATGTTATTAAACTGACAGGAACAATTTTCAAACTCAACTCTCATATCAAGGAAACAAATGTTCTGACCAAATTTCATGAAAATTGGGCCAAAAATGTGACTTCTAGAGTGTTCACATGTTTTCACTACATACATATAGAGAAAAATGCCCCACCCACTGGCGGCCATGTTTTTTCACAGATCTGGACCATTTTCGAATTCGTCCGAGATATCAATAAAACCTATGTTTTGACCAACTTTCATGATGATTGTGACTTCTAGAGTGTTTACAAGGTTTCTCAATCCAAATAAGGAAAACTGCCCCGCCCACTGGCGGCCATGTTTTTCAACGGACCGGAACCACTTTGATCTCGACCAACATATCATTAAGGCAAACATTTTGACAAAGTTACATGAAGATTGGGCATGAAATGTGACTTCTACAGTGTTAACAAGGTTTTTCTTTTTTTTTACCTAGTGACCTAGTTTTTGACCCAGCATGACCCAGTTTCGAACTTGATCGAGATATCATTCGGACAAATCTTCTGACCAAGTTTCATGAAGATCGGACATGAAATGTGGCCTCTAGAGTGTTTACAAACCAAATGTGGACGACGGATGGACGGACGGACGGACGGAAGAGCAATCAGGTGAGCTAAAAAATACTACAAAAACAAAAGTAGAGCTTATAACGTCTAAAACAAGAGCACCGCATAACGGGTGCCACGCTCGGCTGCGGGTGCAGTTTTGAATATATGAAAGCTTGTCAATTTTTTTTTTTTTAGAGGTCACAGTGACCTTGACCTTTTACCTAGTGACCCAAAAATGGTTGTGGGATGTAGAACTCATCTAGGTGCAGTTAAATATGAAGTTTCAAAGTTTTAGGTTGAAGCACTTTGATTTAAGAGCAAATGTTCAAAACCTTAACAAAATGTTAGGGTTTTAGCACGACGCGGATGGCAGACGGCAGACGACAAGCAAAAACAGCCGAGCTAAAAATCTAAATTAATAAATTGCGAGAGTCAGATGTCGTAAGCCATATGTAGTAAAGCGGACGTCATTCTGCAAAATTCAAAACAACTTCACTGGCAACACATGAAAAATATGTTAATCCAACAAGGAGAGGCTCTTCATACTTTTCTAGATAGCCATGATAACTTTAAAACGACTGCCATGGTTCTGAAAGGAAGGGAGACTACCAAAAGTAATTTTCTATTTTTCTTCAGACAACAAGCTCGCATAACTACCCGGCGATGCATTTAAAGGATGGCCGAATCTACCTACCCTGCGATGCATTTCAAGGAATGCCGAACCAACCTACCCGGTGATGCATTTAAACGATGGCCGAATATACCTACCCGGCGATGCATTTAAAGGATGGTAGAAATACCTACCCGGCGATGCTTTTAAACGATGGCCGAATCTACCTACCCGGTGATGCATTTTAAGGATTGCTGAACCAACCTACCCTGCGATGCATTTCAAGGAATGCCGAACCAACCTACCCGGTGATGCATTTAAACGATGGCCGAATATACCTACCCGGCGATGCATTTAAACGATGGCCGAATCTACCTACCCGGCGATGCATTTAAACGATGGCCGAATCTACCTACCCGGCAATGCATTTAAAGGATGGTCTAATCTAACGGAACTGTCACATGTTTTCAGAGATCAAAATCAGTACATATAACCAATGTGAAGTTAGACTTTCGTAATTTTCTATTTTTCTTCAGACAACATGCTCGCATACCTACCAGGCGAGGCATTAAAAGGATGGTCGAATCCAACAGAACTGTAAGACGTTTTCAGAGATCAAAACCAGTACATATAACGAATGTGAAGTTAGACTTTCGTAATGTTCTATTTTTCTTTAAACTGTTCCATCACTGTATGTCGTTCTCAAATACTGTAAATCATTCGGAAAAACATAAAACATTATAACCTGACATCTTTAGTGTTTTTATTGAAAACTTGCTTAGAAAACTGACTTTACCCATTTTACTAAATAAGCATCAGAATAATTATTATTGAAACAATCCTAACAAGAAGACAGACCAGCCTAGCTGCATGCAACAATAAAGTCATTTCCTCCTTTTGTGGGCCCTTCTTCCAGTTAGTGAGCAAGAATTTTTTAGGTCAACTTATGCACTTTCCCATGAAGAAAGGCAGTCTAGGTGGCCGGAGGCTGTAGACAGCCATTGTCACCTAGATAGGTGGTCACGGAGGGTTAACGTCAACCTGGACATAAACATCTGGAACTGTATGTCCCTCTTGGTGGATATTGAGATTAATTTGAGAGCCGTTGTCACTAATTTCTGTCACCCTTCGTCTTATCCTGATAACTCCCTACTTGAGACCCTATATGGCGTCTGTTGTTTCTCAACGATTGGTTTGCACCCTAAGGGAGCCTTGAAGTATACGGACTGCGACATTAAGAAATTCTGTATGTTACTGGAAAGACCAGAGGGAGTTGGTTTCGGGGAAGTCGGGCTAGTCCACTCAGTGCCTTATGCAGAGTGGCAGGGGCAAGCACTCTTACTTAAAGAGTCCTCAGTCTCCTTAAAGAATGCCATGTTCTGGTCCTACACTGTAGGGGGGCAGATGGGGACATACATGGAAAAGAGGTACACATGTCCCTCTTGTCCATCATGCTCGGAGTAGTGAGTCCAGAGCAGCATATCCACTTACATTGTTTCCAAGGAGACATGGAGGTTTTACGTAGCATTTTGAATTCTTTTCCCAATACTTACGTGGGATATACACACAATGTGGACGATTTGACTGAGGATGCGGCAGTAGCACTTAGGTTAGTCCCTTCCGACCGTTTGCTTGTCGAGGCAGATGCCTGATGGGATGACCATGCTCTCTTGCTACCCAGTCCGCGGACGTGTGCAGACGTGTTCCCTGAGGTAAGTATTGCCAGGAAGATAGATGCCCTGAGGTAAGTATTTCCAGGAGGATATAAAAGTGTAAGCCTGTGACGTAAGTATGAGCCTGTGACTTAGTGTCTTGCCCTGGAGGTTTAGCCTGTGCGTGGGGTAGGTATTCCCAGGAGGATCAGTCGTCTGCAGCCGACGACTATAGCGGACAAGCGTTTCCCTCGAAGAGTGTACTGCCGAGGATGACAGTGCCATCCTGACAAGGTTTACAGTCAATGCTCATGTGAGTGTATTAGTCAAGTGTCGTTGTTAGTAGTTGCTGTAATTGCAGGCTCAAAACTTTTTCGATTTATACCTCAAGCCACATAAAGAAATACCTCGTGCTTGAAAAAGAAAGTAACAGAAAACTTTGGAAGAAGCACTGGACAATACCCGATTCCTGCAACCCGACTCAGGTAGTGCTTTTATTGATTTTGAATAGATTTTATGTACTTCAAAAAGTGCTATATGTTGTTTTTTTTAAATACCACTATATTTTCAATATTAACAGTTTTTCCATAAATAGACAGTTTCTTTATTATTTAATAAAACTAGTAAATTAAGTATGATTATGTATTGCATCCTATAATTTGTTCCTTTTTTTTACTTGATTTTAACAATTGTCAGTACTTACTTGAAGCAGGTAACATTATTTTTTTCAGGTGGAAAAAAGAGCAAGGGAGGCCCAGAGTGGTACTGACATACAGTGTTAAAGCACACAAGTGTTGTGCTTTGTTGTGCACAACCTTCTTCACTATAAAGTGGAGGAGATGCATGAAGAATACTGGACTCTTAATCAAGCAGACCAGAGAAAATACTTGAAAAATGCCATCAGGGATGCCAGAGGTTCCTATAGTCTGCATGGACTGGTGCCTGTGAAGAGGCATTTTTGATGCTTCTAAAGGTAGGGCGCAGGAGGTAATTTTGATGGCATAGGGTATTATTATTTTTTCGGCGTAAGCTGTATTACGCCAGCTTTTCACCTTGACTTGACCTTTGTAAGTGTCCAATAATACTCAAATAAAATTTCCCGCGGCTAGGTACGAATGAATACACCTCATTTATTCCATTGGCTGATTTGAGTATAACACCAGAACATTGGAAACATATCCGCGTCTTTGTAACACTGTTTTACTGCATGAAACAATTTTATCTCTAATGAAAAGGCTCAATATATAGAACAGTTTTACAATCAATTTTCGACATAAATACAGTTTGTGCGTTCACCTTTTATTTTCAGAGAATTACCATCACAAAAGCGTTTATACTAAAGGCTATGTTGTCATATTTAGTACTTACTTGCATTGCATTTCAACTCGCGAGGTTTCGGGTCAATTCGCGGCCATTTGTGAAAGTCAGAGTTTATATACAGTTCATCACCGGAGTTCGCAGAAGGGGTTGCGATCATTGTGTTACACCGGTCTTACTGACAATAACATAGTGACTGTAATGCATTGCATTCCAATCCGCAAGGTATCAAGGTCAGTTTGCGGTCAGTTGCAGAAATCTTTATATAAACGCCGTCTCGTAAACTTTGTGCACTTGATGTCTGTTTTGATCAGAAAGATACTAAATAAAGATATTCGGCGATATTATTGTGGTATGTCAATCATCGATTTTTAATATGGTTTCAACATTTGCATGATAAGGACCAATTTTGATAAAATTAATTAGAAATATTTATCCATTTAGACCAGTTTATTAAGCTTGAGCACAATAATTCACTATACTATAATTATGCAATTAAATAAGATTCGAGTATTGCCGGCTGACCTATATGCACTCGTTTATTTTCATGTTTCTTGTGTTTTTCTATTCTGTAAATATAGATATCTGAGTAATAATATCACATAAAGCAAAGTAAGCCACGAAATCTGGCGCAACACCTCGTAATTGATTTGCTTATGATGTAGCTAAGAACTGCGCAGAAAAAAGGCATCCGCTACTTTTTATCTCATAGGGATAACTTTTGATCGTTCATAAACATCGACCACAATCAACGCCGTATATCTTTTTTAAAGATATTTCTTGTTACTATTTTTTACTATTAGATTGTTATGTAAAAAATTGGTCCATTCTTAGTCAGGCAGCAACTATTTTCATGTTGAAATGATAGATTTTGAAATCTGGCCAAAGTATAAGCAAATTGTGTCAAAACAACCATGGTTGTAGCTCTTAATTTCAGAGTTGTGTTAAAGTAGAGGTCAAAGGCCAATAATGATGAAATTGAGTTTGTGAAAACTGTTATATCACAATGGATTTTAAAGGATTGTTCAACAACAGTTATTGAACAAGTGTGTTTATCTTAGATAGTGGTAATAATTTCACTATTGATCAATGGAGTTTTTACTAAATTAGCACACAGGTTAATGAGGTGTGGATCAAGGATGCCGTATTTGGACCTGCATTAATCCGGTGGTAAATAAAGCAGAGATGTTATAGACATTTTGTGGGGAAGCTCTAACCCATTTACAGGGCCTACAGACTGTCTTTTAATCATATTGTCAGTTACTTTATTTAACAGAATCATGATACGATAAAGTTCAGATGTCAAATGATGACAAAAACATTTTTTATTTCAGATTCTGGGACACCAAGAAGGGTAGTATTCGCTCTCCAATCCAGAGGTGTCGCAAACCAAAGGATTCATCAGTATGTGCTCAAAATTGCTTGCGAAGCTATTTCAACCTCTATAGGGATAGACTCCCAGAATGGCAAGAATTCAGCCTCCACTCCTGCTTTACCAAGAAAACAATCTTTAGCCCTATGAGGCCGAGGTACAGGGCTTTCGTTAATTTTTAAAATCTGGAAGTTCTTCCTGGTTTCAGATTTTGGAAGTGTTGTAGTAAAATTTGGAAGGTTAGACAGTGTAGGCAACACTAGCCATGAGCATTGCAGAATTGAAAAAAAGAATTTGTTTCATTGAATTCTGTTCTTGTTCATTCTAGTTTTATATTATAATTGATTACATTGAAATAAGTTAACATTTAGAAAAGTAGATTAAACTTGTCTTTTAACTTGCATTAGGACATTTTTAAGTATTTCAGTGCTGGAACCGAATTTTGAAGGCCTTTGCAAACAGTTAGGATCCAGATGAGACGCTACAGTCTCATCAGGATCCAAACTGTTTGCTATTCTGATGGTATTCTTTGAAAATAAAACGAAGAAAATGCGAGTTTTAGAAATTCAGCAGACAAAAGTTTTCCAAAAAATAGGTCACAAGGTTGAATCTAACAAGAAAACATTGTCAACACTCCAGAGGTAACATTTATGACACAATGTTGATGAAACTTAGTCAGAATGCTTATCTTGACAGTATCTTGGACAATTTCAAATCTGGGTCAAGTGAGTCCAAAAACTGTGTCACCAGGATATTTTTTTTATATTTTATAGAACACTCTTATTACAAATCTTAGAGGTAAAATGTATAACAAAATCTTGAAAAAACTATGTAAGCATGATTATCTTCAAATTATCTAGTCTGAGTTTATATCTGGGTCTAGTTCATCATGTTTGTCCAAAAACTATATCACCAGCTCAAATCTGAGAAAACCTGTCTTGTTGTGAAGTGGTCAGAATTTTTATCTTGACAATATCTACCGTAAGCTGAGTTGCAATTTTTGTCATTTGTGTCCAAAAACTAGGTCTCATTCTCAAATGTTAGAAACAAATATTGCTCTAGAGGCAATTATTGTGACTCAATTTTAATAAAGTTTGGTCAGAATGTGTTTCTCTTACCAATATACAAGTCCAAACCTGGGTCACATAATTCAAATAACTAGGTCACCAGGTCAAATAAAAGAAAACCTTGTAACCGCTCTACAAGCCACATTTATGACTATCTTGAAGAAACTAGGGAAGAATGTTTATCTTGACAATAACTATGTTAAGCTTGAGTCTGGATCACAGGAGACGAAAAACTAGGTCAATTGGTCAAAACTTGGAAAACCTGTATTACCACTACAGAGATTTCAATAACTGTAAGAAACGTAAGATGTTAGAAATGTTACAAAACAAAATAAACAAGATGTGTTTGTGAAACACAATGTCCCCCTATATGACGTTTGACCTTGTAGGATGACCTTGACCTTGACCCTTTACCACTCAAAATGTGCAGCTCCAGGAGATACACATGCATTTCAAATATAAAATTGCTAGCTTCAATATTGTAGAAGTGACATGAGCAATTTTGACCCATATATTTGACCTTGAAGGATGACCTTGACCTTTCACCACTCAAAATGTGAAGCTCCATAAGATATACATGCATGCCGAATATCAAGTTGCTATCTTCAATATTGCAAAAGTATTAATAAAATTAGCAATTTGGGCCACATATATTTGACCTCTGACCTTGAAGGATGACCTTGACCTTTCACCACTCAAAATGTGCAGCTCCATGAGATACACATGCATGCCAAATATCAAGTTGCTATCTTCAATATTGCAAAAGTACTCATAAAATGAGCGATTTTGGCCACATATATTTGAAATCTGACCTTGAAGGATGACCTTGACCTTTCACCACTCAAAATGTGCAGCTCCATGAGATACACATACATGCCAAATATCAAGTTGCTATCTTGAATATTGAAATACTGCAAAAGTGTACATTAAATGAGCGATTTTGACCCATATATTTGACCTTTGACCTTGAAGGATGACCTTGACCTTTCACCACTCAAAATGTGCAGCTCCATGAGATACATATGCATGCCAAATATCAAGTTGCTATCTTCAATATTGCAAAAGTTATTGCAAATGTTAAAGTTGGCGCAAACCAACCAACCAACCAACCAACAGACCAACCAACCAACAGACAGGGCAAAAACAATATGTCCCCCACTACTATAGTGGGGGACATAAAAATACAATTAAAGAGGAAAGTGTTGTCCCTGATCTGGGACAACACTTTACATACATGTATTAAACCCCTTTTTCACAGAGCACGGCCCAAATATACAAGAAAATTTCAGCCCCTAATCTTTACATTAGTTTTGTTAGTTTTTGTTCCAGTCTGAATCATGGCTATTTGATTTGTCAAGTGATTTCAGTCCCATAATTTTCATCAAGTTGCGGCCATTTTGCAATAACAATCTTCAGACATAGCTTGACTGTTAGTTTTACGGCTTCTGATGGTATCTGTACAGTGACATAAAAGGTCATAAATACTGGGTGACAGCTTGACTAAAACTGGCTGAACTGCTTATAATTATGTTCCATGACATGATTATATGCAGGGTATGAAAAGATGCATAATGCTGGAATAATTTCATGCAGTAAAAACAAAGACATAATACTTTAACTTGACATGTACTTCTTTTATTTTTCATAAACATCTGAATCTATGTTTATACAGCAGAATAAAACACAGAGTGTATAAAGGTGATTCTACAACTAGGTTATCAGTCATTAAGGGTTGATAAATGTTTATGCACAAAATAGGGCAAGTCATTTAAATTGGTTTGATCTTCAATGGGATATATTTGCGCATAATTGGAGCAGTGTTCTTTAGATTATTGTAAGTAGATGTAAGTAAATGGACATTTTAAATTGTTAATAAATTATAAATATTATGTATAATCAAGAAATTGCTAGATTAATTGAAGATAGTTGACAATTTATAATTTGATTTACCTAGGGCTTCTAACATACCTATTGATGGTTTCTGGCTGAGTTGCAACAAATTGCATGGACATAAAATGTACAATCTGTTAACAAGAGATTGCCAAGCAATATGGTCCCCTACCGGTGAAACTCCACCATTGTTTTTATTATTTGTGTGTTGCCATAGCAACCAGAATTCTTGACGTAGGAACATAATGAATTGACATGCATAACCTCCATATGGCTATCTGTCCATGTTTTAAGTTTCATGAAAAAATATATGAAGAACTTTCAAAGTTATCCAGGATCCAGAAAAGTGTGACAGACGCACAGAGTGCAAACCATAAGTCCCCTCCGGTTTCACCAGTAGGGGACAAATATGCCATCTTCTTGCAAAATCTTCAAACATTCTGGAACACGAAAAAAAAGCAACAGGGCCATAGGCCCTTGGTCGTTCAGCTGAGAGCCAATCAAAACCGGACTATTTGGAAAAAAGTATGAGCTGCTTCATGATGATTGGACCAAAAAATTGACTTCTACATGTTTTCTTCTAATTTTACTACAAGATTCTCTACTCCCAGAACCAGGCGCTACAAGTGTTAATGCTTTTAGTATATCATGGAGCTCATATTATCCCTATATATTTCCACCATTCTCTTTGATCTGTCGAGTGATAAATAAATTAAAAGATGATGGAGTGCAAAAGGCAATTTTTGTATTTCCTCTTTGGAAAACACAAGTTTGGTTTCCTTTATTAATGGAGATTTTAATTGATTTCCCAATTAGATTGCCACCACACAAGGACCTGCTGACTTTATCCCACAATGGGCTGCAGCTGTCTCCGGACAAGCCTCAGAAGCAAGGAATTCCAAGACAAGTGTCTGACATCATCATCAACTCATGGAAACTTGGAACACTTAAACAATATGACTCTTCATGGAGAAAATGGTATTCTTTGTACATTGTCTGGGAAAGAAATCCCTTTATTACAACTGAAAGTATAGTTATTCAATTTTTGGACAGTTTGCGTGTACACAAGAAATCATATTCAGTTATCAGTTCATATAAGTCAATGTTGTTACAGACACTTCCTGGGAATAAAATAATGGTGTACAGAATGTTTCTTGATTAAGAGGTATACGAAGGGTGTGTTTCATTGTTCTCCACCTTGACCAAGATGTTTTTGAAAGGCTTATACCCTCTTTCAGAACTATCTTTGAAATTGTTTCACTTAAGACAGTAACTTTAATTGCGCGTATAGTCTCATAGTCTCCCTTTAAAAGTATGAGAATATTTTAATAAATAAAACACATAATTTGGTATTTAAAGAAACCTTTTTTATGTAACAAGATGTACAACAGCTTACATTCTTGATGAAGCAGCCAAGCCAGGGAAGAGATAACCCATAACCAGTATAGTTCATTCTTGTTTACAACACTATGGTGCCTACAATAAATACATGTATGATAAACTAATTAATTAGCATTATACTTTATATTTGTGTTTTAATAATGTAAAACATTGACTATGCTACATAACAAGAATCTTTTCCTATCTTAATAATATAAGTTGATTAATTTTTTGATGTGTTTTTTTAAGAAGATAAAGGTTAATAAGACAAGAGCACCGCATAACGGGTGCCACGCTTGGCTGTGAAAGCTTGTCAGATTTTTTTTTGATTTTTTAGAAGGTCACAGTGACCTTGACCTTTGACCTAGTGACCCAAAATGGGTGTGGTGTGTAGAACTCATCAAGGTGCATATACATATGAAGTTTCAAAGTTGTAGGTGGAAGCACTTTGATTTTAGAGCGATTGTAAAGGTTTTAGCACGACGCCGGCGTACGGCGAGCAGGCTATGACAATACCTCGGGCTTTCTCCGAAAACAGCCTCGCTAAAAAATTACAAGGTTGGCAAAGATTACACTGTAGATTTCATTTCAATAAATTGTGGACAAGTCTACAGAAATGTGTTCAGATTGGGACCGCAAATTGCTCCAGACTGTGAGAATGGGAGAAGCTCTAGGGATTGTCTTCAAATCCAGAAAAGTGCACCATATGTTTAGTCTGCAGAAAGTGTTCACCAATACTGAAAAATTTCACTCTTGAAGGCCAGACGGTTGAAAGTATGGAGGAATCCAAGTACTTAAGGATGGTAATATTACCCCCGTATGCTTTTCCTCATCATTCAAATTGGCAGCTTTTGGCAGTTTCGTTACATTTGGGTAGTTAGATGAACTTTCAGATGTGTTTTACACTTCCTACTTTGTCATCTCATCAATGTGCAAATTCAGACAAATTTACGTTTATTACGAATGTTTGAAAATCCAAAGTTTATCAATTGCTAACTGTGACCGAGCTAAGCAGTAAACCATAAAACTCGCCATAAATCATAACCTTAACCACCTAAACAGTCAGAGAGCGGGCAGGAGCAAGAGCTAAATAATAGGGGATAGAGAACCTGCGGCTTCCCACAAGTGTGGTGGGTTATTGGCGGCCTGACATGATCAACATTCCAGAAGTCAATCAAAGCAAATGTGTTGCTTTCCACACCTCTGAAGGAATTGGTATTGCACCTGGGCAGAAACGACGTGTACAGGGACTCATGTATGAAACAATATAAAGAGGAAAATTTAATATTTAAGGGCAGCTTTCCCAACAAGCAATAATCTGGGTAGACATAAATGAACGCATAAACTGACGCTCTTCACTCCCAGGAAGATTATTACATCAAGATGTCGCCGTGCAAACAGGTTTGGGCAAGTGTGTGTGAGCCGCAGCACCAGCATCACTGTTGACAATGAGGCACACATCCCTATAGTAAGGAGAATCACCTCGTTGCTAGCTATTCAGTAACATGTTTAATTTTTCTGTTGGGTATTTCTCTACTCAATTTAGATATAATAGTTTCACAGTTTAACCATTAATAAGTCAGCTATTAGTGATGTTGATAATGAAATCAATATTAAAACGTTTAATATCATACAATACTTCTGGTGTTGGTAACGATGAAAACAAGTAAGGATGAAGTTGAGAGCACGAACTGCTATCGGATGTAACTTAAAATTGAGTTATACTACTAAATTATTGTGTTTAGTAGTATTCCAGGGATTAAATTTGGCTTTTGCTTAATAAGAACAATGTCATTTTTAAACGGTCAGATTTAAAGCGTTTAAATCAGTGTGTCTAGCCTACATTTTACGCACGATTTAAAACAAGAGAACAATGTGCATTGTGGCATACTTTAAACAGCATGTTTAGAATACACATCAACGAATCCCAGCAGACCTATCTGTAAATAAGTAATAAAAACGTATTTGAAATCGTGTCAAAGGATTTGGTGCTAAGTGGCGGTAGATATAGTGGACTATATCTGGAAATAGTAGCACACGCCGAGCATTTGATGACACCAGTTTTGGTTCTGAAGAGAAGCGAGACTCGACCGAATTGGTTTTTAAACAGAACGAGGGAGTTGATGGAAATGAGGAGAATAAAGTTTACTCCAACCAGAATTATTTCACAAACATATGATAACAATGACTGGAAGAACTACAGTAGGAAGGAAACGATCCACCTGGCTTTACGGTTAAGGAAGTAAATGATTACACTGGCAATGGTGTGTATATGATCGATAAAAAACCAAAAGGACCGTTTTTATTTGAGTAGGCTGGTGAACTTATTTCCAAAGCAGACGCTCTCCATCGCGAAAAGAAATACCCAAGACATCTAGGATCATATCTGTTCTTTTTCAAGAGCAGAACCAAAGTGCTGTGTGTTGATGCAACTTTCTCAAAACAGTTGGGTAGTTTTGTAAACAATGGGATTGGGAGTACAAAAAATGCAGAGGTCCGTGATGTTATTCTCCACCACAAACCTAACTAGTGCCTTTTTGCAACACAAAATTTACATCTAGGAGAAGAGATTCCATTCGATCACGGTGCAAACAACTTACCATGAAGACTTGAGCACCCAATCACATCTTAAATTGGAAAAGTTGGTATAACTCACAAGAAACACAATGACACACGGGACAACATCGTTGGTATAACTCGCAAGGAACACAATGACACAAGGGACAACATCGTTAACCTGATTAGCAGTGTCAGTGCTGAAACTGGCAACAGAAGTAATACAAGGAGAGAAACAGGACAACAATATCTTAAAACAGACGGAAACAAAGGGAACAAGCGCAAGTTTAATCTGGGATATAATGATGCCTTTGCACTTGACTTAACAATACATTTTGTATGCCAGCCAACCCATGTACACCAAGTTGCCACTGAAAAAACAAGAGTGCCTGAAAGGTCCAAAGTCGCTCATCTGAGATAACAAGATATTATTGGGACAAATATTCTAACAAAGTTTCACGAAAATCGGAAAATAAATGTGGCCTCTAGAGTGTTAACAAGGTTTTACTACTGCCATGTCAGGAAATATGCCCCACCCCCTGGCAGCCATGTTTTTCAACCAACTGGCATAATTTTGAACTCGTCCAAGATATTATCGGGATAAAGAAGATCAGAAGTAAATGTGGCCTCTAGAGTGTTAACAAGATTTTACTATAGCCATACATGTATAAGGAAAAATGCCCCGCCCCTTGGAAGCCTTTTTTTTTTAGCAAACATATTTTTTTTTAACTCATCCAAGATATCATTGAGACCAATCTTCTGACCAAATTTCATGAAGATTGGACAATAAATGTGGCTTCTAGAGTGTTAACAAGGTTTTACTATAGCCATATAAGAAAAAATACCCTGCCCCTGGTGGCCATGTTTTTAAAGCAACCAAATCCATTTTCAAACTCATCCAAGATATCATGGGGACATATCTTCTGACCAAGTTTCATGATGATCAGAAAATAAATGTGACCTCTAGAGTGTTAACAAGGTTTAACTATAGCCATATAAGGAAAATAGCCCCGCCCTCGTGGTGGCCATGTTTTTCAACCAACCGGCATCATTTTTTAACTCCTCCAATATATTATTGGGATGAATCTTTTGACCGAGTTTCATGAAGATCGGACTATAAATGTGGCCTCTAGAGTGTAAACAAGATTTTACTATAGCCTTATATAGCCATATAAGGAAAAATGCCCCGCCCCTTGGCGGCCATGTTTTTCAAGCAAACGTAACCATTTTCGAACTCATCAAAGATATCATTAAGACAAATCTGACTATTTCATCAAGATTGGACAATAAATGTGGCCTCTAGAGTGTTAACAAGGTTTTACTCTATATAGCCATATAAGGAAAAATGCCTCGCCCCCCGGCGGCCATGTTTTTAAACCAACCAGCATCATTTTCGAACTCGTCCAAGATATTATTGGGATGAATCTTCTGACCAAGTTTCATTAAGATTGGACAATAAATGTAGCCTCTAGAGTGTAAACAAGAATTAACTATAGCCATATAAGGAAAACTTCCCCGCCCCTTGGCAGCCATGTTTTTCAAGCAAAGTTTACCACTTTTGAAGTCATCCAAGATATCAGTGGGACAAATCTTCTGAGCAAGTTTCATGAAAATTCGAAAATAAATGTGGCCTCTAGAGTGTTAACAAGGTTTAACTATAGCCATATAAGGAAAAATGCCCCGCCCCCTGGCAACCATTTTTGAACTCATCCAAGATATTATTAGGATGAATCTTCTGACCAAGTTTTATGAAGATCAGACAATAAATGTGGCCTCTAGAGTGTTAACAAGATTTAACTATAGCCATATAAAGCCATATAAGGAAAATGCGCCGCCCCTTGGCAGCCATGTTTTTCAAGCAAACATAACCATTTTTGACTCATCCAAGATATCATTGAAACCAATCTTGTGACCTAATTTCATGAAGATTGGACAATAAGTGTGGCCTCTAGAGAGTTAACAAGGCAAATGTTAACGCCGCACAACGGACGACGGACAAAAAAGCGATCACAAAAGCTCACCATGAGCACGTTGTGCTCAGGTCAGCTAAAAACAAAACAAAACTAGCCTTTTAGATACAGATGGTTATAATGAGGTATTGTACTGGTAACATGAAGCCAATTGTAGTCACTCAGGGATGACATGAAGCCAATTATTATCACTCGGGTGTGACTTCAAGCAGATTCTAGTCACCCTCAAAATCAGCATAAAGTCACCCTCCGCAACAAATTTACTTTTTGAACAAAAAATACATGATTTGGTCGATCTTATGCAAGGAAATTTGTGTACAAGAGGGCCAAGATGGCCCTAGTTCGCTCACCTGAGAAGAGTCGGTTCATTCAATCTTTACCAAACGTCAAACTTGACCTAGATATTGTCCAGACAAACATCCTGGTCAATTTTTGTCATTATTGAACCAAAACTCTGGCATATGGAGTCTTTTTGTTTTTGTAAGATTTGACCTGGTGACCTATATTTTGATTTGACCCCCCCCCCCCTTACCAAACATCAAACTTTGCTTACAAAAATAAATATTATTACCAAGATTCATAAAATCTGAAACAAACAAGATGCGTTTGTGAAACACAATGTCCCCCTATATGACGTTTGACCTTGAAGGATGGCCTTGACCTTGTGAAGGATGACCTTGACCTTTCACCACTCAAAATGTGCAGCTCCATGAGATACACATGCATGCCAAATATCAAGTTGCTATCTTCAATATTGCAAAAGTATTCATAAAATAAGCGATTTGGGCCACATATATTTGACCTCTGACCTTGAAGGATGACCTTGACCTTGCACCACTCAAAATGTGCAACTCCATGAGATGCACATGCATGCCAAATATCAAGTTGCTATCTTCAATATTGCAAAAGTATTTATAAAATAAGTGATTTGGGCCACATATATTTGACCTCTGACCTTGAAGGATGACCTTGACCTTTCACCACTCATAATGTGCAGCTCCATGAGATACAAATGCATGCCAAATATCAAGTTGCTTTCTTCAATATTGCAAAAGTATTCATAAAATGAGCGATTTTGGCCACATATATTTGACCTCTGACCTTGAAGGATGACCTTGACCTTTCACAACTCAAAATGTGCAGCTTCATGAGATACACATGCATGCCAAATATGAAGTTGCTATCTTCAATATAGCAAAAGTTATTGCAAAATGTTAAAGTTGGCGCAAACAGACCAACCAACAGACCAACAGACCAACCAACGGACAGGGCAAAAACAATATGTCCCCCACTACTATAGTGGGGGACATAAAAATTGTGACCTCTAGAGTGTTTACAAGGATTTTGTATAATAAAATGAAAATTTGGACAATCTAAGGGCAATAATTATGGCATTAATTATGTGATATATATAAAACCAATATTTGTACCAAGTTTCATGATGATTTGGCAAAAATTGTGACTTCTAGAGTGTTCACAAGCTTTTTTTACTATATGAATATAAGACAAGGGACAAAATTGTCACAAAACCAGGTTTTTATTGTGAAAAAAAAATCTGATAAAGGGAGAAAACTCAAACTGAACTTTTGAAATGACCAAAAAAAATTAACCCCCTTTGTAAGTTTTTTTTTTTTTTTTAAATCTATTTTTAGTCGTGGCGACCTTGACATTGGAGATATTGACGTGATTCTTTCGTGGGACACACCGTCCCATGATGGTGAACAAATGTGCCAAATGATTTTAAAATCTCACAATGAATGACATAGTTATGGCCAGGACAAGCTCATTTATGGCCATTTTTGACCTTTGAACTCGTGTGACCTTGACCTTGGAGATATCGACGTAATTATTTCGCGCGACACACCGTCCAATGATGGTGAACAAATGTGCAAAATGATTTTAAAATCTGACGATGAACGACATAGTTATGGCTCGGACAAGCTCATTTATGGCCATTTTTGACCTTTGAACTCAAAGTGTGACCTTGACCTTGGAGATATCGACGTAATTATTTCGCGCGACACACCGTCCAATGATGGTGAACAAATGTGCCAAATGATTTTAAAATCTGACAATGACGACATAGTTATGGCCCGGACAAGCTTATTCCGCCAGCCCGCCAGCCAGCCAGCCCTCCCGCATTCGCCAATCTAATAACCAGTTTTTTTTCCTTCGGTCGGAAAACCTGGTTAAAAACTGCCCCCCCCCCCCCCCCCCCCCCCCCCCCCCCCCGGCTGCCATGTTATTCATCTGACCGGAACCATTTTCGAACTCAACTCTCATATCAAGGAAACAAATGTTCTGACCAAATTTCATGAAAATTGGGCAAAAAATGTGACTTCTAGAGTGTTCACATGTTTTCACTATGTACATATAGAGGAAAATGCCCCGCCCACTGGCGGCCATGTTTTTTCACCTATCTGGACCATTTTCGAACTCGTCCGCGATATCAATAAAACCAATGTTTTGACCAACTTTCATGATGATTGGGCAAAAATTAAGACTTCTAGAGTGTTTACAAGGTTTCTCTATAGCCAAATAAGGAAAACTGCCCCACCCCCCTGGCAGCCATGTTATTAAACTGACCGGAACAATTTTCAAACTCAACTCTCATATCAAGGAAACAAATGTTCTGACCAAATTTCATGAAAATTGGACCAAAAATGTGACTTCTAGAGTGTTCACATGTTTTCACTATATACATATAGAGAAAAATGCCCCACCCACTGGCGGCCATTTTTTTCACAGATCTGGACCATTTTCGAATTCGTCCGAGATATCAATAAAACCAATGTTTTAACCAACTTTCATGATGATTGTGACTTCTAGAGTGTTTATAAGGTTTTTCAATCTAAATAAGGAAAACTGCCCCGCCCACTGGCGGCCATGTTTTTCAACGGACCGGAACCACTTTGATCTCGACCAACATATCATTAAGGCAAACATTTTGACAAAGTTACATGAAGATTGGGCATGAAATGTGACTTCTACAGTGTTTACAAGGTTTTTCTTTTTTTTTACCTAGTGACCTAGTTTTTGACCCAGCATGACCCAGTTTCGAACTTGATCGAGATATCATTGGGACAAATCTTCTGACCAAGTTTCATGAAGATCGGACATGAAATGTGGCCTCTAGAGTGTTTACAAGCCAAATGTGGACGACGGATGGACGGACGGAAGACAAACAAAGACCGGTCACAAAAGCTCACCTGAGCAATCAGGTGAGCTAAAAAATACTACAAAAACAAAAGTAGAGCTTATAACGTCTAAAACAAGAGCACCGCATAACGGGTGCCACGCTCGGCTGCGGGTGCAGTTTTGAATATATGAAAGCTTGTCAAATTTTTTTTTTTTAGAGGTCACAGTGACCTTGACCTTTTACCTAGTGACCCAAAAATGGGTGTGGGATGTAGAACTCATCTAGGTGCAGTTAAATATGAAGTTTCAAAGTTTTAGGTTGAAGCACTTTGATTTAAGAGCAAATGTTCAAAACCTTAACAAAATGTTAGGGTTTTAGCACGACGCCGATGGCAGACGGCAGACGACAAGCAAAAACAGCCGAGCTAAAAATCTAAATTAATAAATTGCGAGAGTCAGATGTCGTAAGCCATATGTAGTAAAGCGGACGTCATTCTGCAAAATTCAAAACAACTTCACTGGCAACACATGAAAAATATGTTAATCCAACAAGGAGAGGCTCTTCATACTTTTCTAGATAGCCATGATAACTTTAAAACGACTGCCATGGTTCTGAAAGGAAGGGAGACTACCAAAAGTAAATTTTCTATTTTTCTTCAGACAACAAGCTCGCATAACTACCCGGCGATGCATTTAAAGGATGGCCGAATCTACCTACCCTGCGATGCATTTCAAGGAATGCCGAACCAACCTACCCGGTGATGCATTTAAACGATGGCCGAATATACCTACCCGGCGATGCATTTAAAGGATGGTAGAAATACCTACCCGGCGATGCTTTTAAACGATGGCCGAATCTACCTACCCGGTGATGCATTTTAAGGATTGCTGAACCAACCTACCCTGCGATGCATTTCAAGGAATGCCGAACCAACCTACCCGGTGATGCATTTAAACGATGGCCGAATATACCTACCCGGCGATGCATTTAAACGATGGCCGAATCTACCTACCCGGCGATGCATTTAAACGATGGCCGAATCTACCTACCCGGCGATGCATTTAATGGATGGTCTAATCTAACGGAACTGTCACATGTTTTCAGAGATCAAAATCAGTACATATAACCAATGTGAAGTTAGACTTTCGTAATTTTCTATTTTTCTTCAGACAACATGCTCGCATACCTACCAGGCGAGGCATTAAAAGGATGGTCGAATCCAACAGAACTGTAAGACGTTTTTAGAGATCAAAACCAGTACATATAACGAATGTGAAGTTAGACTTTCGTAATGTTCTATTTTTCTTTAAACTGTTCCATCACTGTATGTCGTTCTCAAATACTGTAAATCATTCGGAAAAACATAAAACATTATAACCTGACATCTTTAGTGTTTTTATTGAAAACTTGCTTAGAAAACTGACTTTACCCATTTTACTAAATAAGCATCAGAATAATTATTATTGAAACAATCCTAACAAGAAGACAGACCAGCCTAGCTGCATGCAACAATAAAGTCATTTCCTCCTTTTGTGGGCCCTTCTTCCAGTTAGTGAGCAAGAATTTTTTAGGTCAACTTATGCACTTTCCCATGAAGAAAGGCAGTCTAGGTGGCCCGAGGCTGTAGACAGCCATTGTCACCAAGATAGGTGGTCACGGAGGGTTAACGTCAATCTGGACATTAACATCTGGAACAGTATGACCTGTATGTCCCTCTTGGTGGATATTGAGATTAATTTGAGAGCCGTTGTCACTTATTTCTGTGACCCTTCGTCTTATCCTGATAACTCCCTACTTGAGGCCCTATATGGCG
The DNA here is from genome assembly GCF_020536995.1 of Dreissena polymorpha. NCBI lineage: Eukaryota > Metazoa > Mollusca > Bivalvia > Myida > Dreissenidae > Dreissena > Dreissena polymorpha. The sequence continues at coordinate 27,049,733 of NC_068365.1, read as the reverse complement.
TCCGTTGTTTCTCAACGATTGGTTTGCACCCTTAGGGAGCCTCGAAGTATACGGACTGCGACATTAAGAAATTCTGTATGTTACTGGAAAGGCCAGAGGGAGTTGGTTTCGGGGAAGTCGGGCTAGACCACTCAGTGCCTTATGCAGAGTGGCTGGGGCAAGCACTCTTACTTAAAGAGTCCTCAGTCTCCTTAAAGAATGCCATGTTCTGGTAATACACTGTAGGGGGGCAGATGGGGACATACATGGAAAAGAGGTACACATGTCCCTCTTGTCCATCATGCTCGGCGTAGTGAGTCCAGAGCAGCGTATCCACTTACATTGTTTCCAAGGAGACATGGAGGTTTTACGTAGCTTCTTGAATTCTTTTCCCAATACTTACGTGGGATATACACACAATGTGGACGATTTGACTGAGGATGCGGCAGTAGCACTTAGGTTAGTCCCTTCCGACCGTTCGCTTGTCGAGGCAGATGCCTGATGGGATGACCATGCTCTCTTGCTACCCGGTCCACGGACGTGTGCAGACGTGTTCCCCGAGGTAAGTATTGCCAGGAAGATAGATGCCCTGAGGTAAGTATTTCCAGGAGGATATAAAAGTGTAAGCCTGTGACGTAAGTATGAGCCTGTGACTTAGTGTCTTGCCCTGGAGGTTTAGCCTGTGCGTGGGGTAGGTAATCCCAGGAGGATCGGTTGTCTGCAGCCGACGACGATAGCGGAAAAGCGATTCCCTCGAAGAGTGTACTGCCGAGGATGACAGTGCCATCCTGACAAGGTTTACAGTCAATGCTCATGTGAGTGTATTAGTCAAGTGTCGTTGTTAGTAGTTGCTGTAATTGCAGGCTCAAAACTTTTTCGATGTATACCGAACCACATTAAGAAATACCTCGTGGTTGAAAAAGAAAGTAACAGAAAACTTTGGAAGAAGCACTGGACAATACCCGATTCCTGCAACCCGACTCAGGTAGTGCTTTAATTGATTTTGAATAGATTTTATGTACTTCAAAAAGTGCTATATGTTTTTTTTTAAATACCACTATATTTTCAATATTAACAGTTTTTCCATAAATAGACAGTTTCTTTATTATTTAATAAAACTAGTAAATTAAGTATGATTATGTATTGCATCCTATAATTTGTTCCTTTTTTTACTTGATTTTAACAATTGTCAATACTTACTTGAAGCAGGTAACATTATTTTTTTCAGGTGGAAAAAAGAGCAAGGGAGGCCGAGAGTGGTACTGACATACAGTGTTATAGCACACAAGTGATGTGCTTTGTTGTGTACTGACATACAGTGTTATAGCACACAAGTGTTGTGCTTTGTTGTGTACTGACATACAGTGTTATAGCACACAAGTGTTGTGCTTTGTTGTGCACAACCTTCTTCACTATCAAGTGGAGGAGATGCATGCAGAATACTGGACTCTTAATCAAGCAGACCAGAGAAAATACTTGAAAAATGCCATCAGGGATGCAAGAGGTTCATATAGTCTGCATGGACTGGTGCCTGTGAAGAGGCATTTTTGATGCTTCTAAAGGTTGGGCGCAGGAGGTCATTTTGATGGCATAGGGTTTTGTTTTTTTTTTACTATTTTTTACTATTAGATAGTTATGTATAAAATTGGTCCATTCTTAAAGTCAGGCAGCAACTATTTTCATGTTACAATGATAGATTTTTAAATCTGGCCAGCCAAAGTATAAGCAAATTGTGTCAAAACAACCATGGTTGTAGCTCTTAATTTCAGAGTTGTGTTAAAGTAGAGGTCAAAGGCCAATAATGATGAAATTGAGTTTGTGAAAACTGTAATATCACAATGGATTTTAAAGGATTGTTCAACAACAGTTATTAAACAAGTGTGTTTATCTTAGTGGTTATAATTTCACTATTGATCAATGTAGTTTTTACTAAATTAGCACACAGGTTAATGAGGTGGGGATCAAGGATGCCGTATTTGGTCCTGCATTAATCCTGTGGTAAATAAAGCAGAGATGTTATAGACATTTTGTGGGGAAGCTCTAACCCATTTACAGGGCCTACAGACTGTCTTTTAATCATGTTGTCAGTTTACTTTATTTAAGAGAATCATGATACGATAAAGTTCAGATGTCAAATGATGACAAAAACATTTTTTATTTCAGATTCTGGGACACCAAGAAGGGTAGTATTCGCTCACCAATCCAGAGGTGTCGCAAACCAAAGGATTCATCAGTATGTGCTCAAAATTGCTTGGGAAGCTATTTCAACCTCTATAGGGATAGACTTCCAGACTGGCAAGAATACAGCCTCCCCTCCTGCTTTACCAAGAAAAACAATCTTTAGCCGTATGAGGCCGAGGTACAGGGCTTTCGTAAGTTTTAAAATCTGGAAGTTCTTCCTGGTTTCAGATTTTGGAAGTGTTGTAGTAAAATTTGGAAGGTTAGACAGTGTAGGCAACACTAGCCATGAGCATTGCAGAATTGAAATAAAGCATTGTTCCATTGAATTCTGTTCTTGTTCATTCTGGTTTTATATTATAATTGATTACATTGAAATAAGTAAACATTTAGAAAAGTAGATTAAACTTGTCTTTTAACTTGCATTAGGACATTTTTAAGTATGAAATTTTGGAAGTTAAGATACTCCTTTGGTTGAATTTTTGGATGTCAACTAGCAAGTATTTACTGCCAAACTTCTGCTTATGAAAGCCCTGTGATTAATGGATAATACTGGCTTTAAAAAGTGAACCCTATGAAATGATTAACTGCCCCACATATGCTTACATGTGCAAGTAATTATTTTATTATTTTAATACTCTTCACAATAAAGTAAATAAGAAATTAAAAGTGCCACAGAACAAGGTATTTGCGGCTTATATTGGATGTAAAAATATTCTTTCTCCCTAGGTTGGTCACAGTGCTGGACTTCCATTAGTGAGCAGATCCATGTTCCATGACATCTGGAGAAAACATTTTCCAACTGTGGAAAATTGCAAAGGTATTGAACTCAATTTTTTCTTTTTTTTCAAACATTCTGAATTTGAACATACAAGTGTTGATGAGTATTAAACCTTATGTTTAAAATGTTAAAATATAAATAACTTCATTTGAAATTCACTTAAATTTTTGAAAAATAACATTTTGCTTTGCATGGCTGTGAGCTCTGATCTTTAGTTTTGAAATGAAAAGGATGTGTTATTTTTACAGAGTATTGGTATTCTTTACGATAAATTATTATTATTATTGTTTACTACAACTTCTTGTAACCTTGTGACCCCTTGATCCTACTTTAAACACAGGTTTTTGTTTTTGACCCTGTCATAACTGTTTAATCAAAGTTACAATGCAAATTTGTTCAACTGAATCATGACCACAGATAAAAACTGGACTTTCAAATAAGGAATAGTCTGATATGGATTTTAATTATGAAACCAACAATAATATTATGTAATATTTTATATTCGTTCTTAATGAAATTTGTTTGCTGAATTTAAAGCCCTGTGCAATTTCGATGGGACTCCTAGGAATCCTGTTTTAAAAATTCTAGTGAGGCAGCTGGCCCACTTATTTTAACTTTAATCTGATTGTAGGTGCCCGGGTGTTATCATTTTTCGGGAAGGGAGGGATGCGGGTCTTGCGGGTCACATAACATAGTACTGGAAGATATGGCACCGGAGATAGTGGTTGTGGTTTTGGGGGAGAACGACATTTCAACAACCGAGAGACCGAATAAAATAGCCTGGAACATTGTCCAGTTATGTCTTACAATAAGAGATCGGGGCATGCCTCACGTTGTGGTAGTAGGCATTTGCAGGTGGTGGCAATTTAGAGATGCAACTCTGGACGCTGCCCCATTTGCCAACATGGCAAGCGTATATGAGATAAATATATGTTGCAAAGAAATTCCGCACCTGTGCCTACAGGTGTCATGTGAAAAGAGGAGGGCCATTGGGTAGGTGACGGGGTTCACGCTGAGCAAAAGGAAGGGGAAAGGGTATTCCTGGATACTTTGAGATCGAAGTTTCTGAAGATGTTTGGTTAAAGGGTTAAATGTAATGCAAGATAATAGAAATTTGAATGGTATTGTTTGTTTATTAGTGTTCTAAGAACTAAGAAAAGCCTTAAGCCTTGACCACTCGAGAAGAGTTTAGGGATGAATGATAACACCAAAGGATGGGTAAACAATGGGATGTCCTTAAAATGAGGAGAACACAGTTATTGGTTTTACACTACAACTGCTTGTTACGTTACCGTACTAACTAACCGGTGTCCTTGAGGGACATTAAATATGGGGGATGGAGTTGTGAACAATGGCTAATTATAAAATTGCATTTCAGATTTCTATAATACTGTTGAATGTACGAATATAACAAGATTTGTTTTTGTTGAATTATTGAAGAATTGAGAGAAGAGTTAGTGACTTTAAAGAGTGTTAAATCTTACAATTATGGTGCATTGTACTTGTACTTTTCTTTGGAAATTGACGTAAGCATATTGTGGAACTGCTTTCATGCATTTAAATGAACTTGTTTGTACTTGTTTGAAACTTGATGGGTTGGGGCTATTGTTGTGCCTTATGTCCCAACGCCAAATGGGCCAACCAAAAATTTATAGTGGAGAGACACTTTCAGGAAATGCACTCTGGCCTGCGATTTGAATGTAGGTGTTGGCAACCGTTTCTTCACAAGGAATGTGGGTACCCACAAACCATGTTGCCCACCAGTAAATTTGAATATGTATGGTGGATACCATGTCACCTGCAAGAGGAAGAGGCAGAGGCCTTATTGGGGACTACAGGAGATGCAAATTCAGATGTCATGTAGAGAAAAAAAGGCTTTCTATAGAGAAACCAATGATTTCTACACATGTACCACTTGACAGGATCGTAAGGGTAATTTCAGCATGCTAAGTGACATTGATGTCTCAATTTCCACTTGATGTTATCGTTCCTACACTCAATGAAGACAGCAGCAACTCTTTTGTTATTCCTGTGAAAACAAGCAAATTCTTTGAAAGGATATCCCCCGCCAATATGCTTCTGGACACAAAAGTGTTATATTTGACACTCAAAAAAGCATTTTTCAAGATACAAAGGGCCATAACTCCGTTATCAACAGATGGTGTACAATAACATTTGGTATGCATCATCCTCTTATCCATATAAAATACTCATACCAAGTTTCAATGAAATCCGCCAAAGCGCTTCCAAGATATGCCTCCGGACGCACGGAAAGACGGACGGACAGACAACACCAAACAATATTCCTCCGCCTATGTTGGGGGATAGTTAATATTGGCGGAGTGACATTTACCACCAGCAAGGAAACTCTAGTTAAGGCAGATATTGACTCCATACTACATAATGCAACTGAAAGTTCTTTTATTGACAGCACCCATTTTAGAATTATGTTTAATTCCTTAGAGATGGTGGAAACTTTGAACAAGGCTGTTTATCCCATACAATTTACAGCATCTCTACACGAGGTTACTGCCAGAGGCAAAATACCACCGATTACCCCATTCATTCAGGAAAAATAAAATTCACTAAATGACATTATTTTATAAATCTCATTCTACATCCAATTAATTCATTACCAAGGCTATTGTCAAGCAATATGGTACCCTACCGCTCCACCATTGTCAGAAATTCCACCATTTTCAGATTTTTTTATTTTTTTCGGTTGCCATAGCAGCCACAATTTTGACGTAGGAACAAATGAAATGTCGTGCATAATGTCCATATTGCCATCTATCAATGTTGCAAGTTTCATGAAAAAATATTAAGAATTTTTAAAGTTAGCGCAGGATCCAGAAAAGTGTGACGGACAGACAGACAGACTGACTGACACACAGAGCGCAAACCATAAGTACCCTCCGGTGAAACCGGTAGGGGACAAAAAAAAAATCTGAGTTGATGTAAAAAATGTGAAAAAAATGTCTCTTGATATTTATTTTCAGATAATAATGGTTGTACTAAAAAGTACATGTTCCAGTAATATCATTTTGCTTTCAGATGTAATAAATTTGGTTTGGGTAACTCCTAAATACCCTGTGGCCCACAGTGACAGTGATGACCCTCGGATTGAAGCCTCTTCCATATTACCTGAAGATGAAGGTATTGGTATGATTACTATATTGTTTATTTTTTTGTTTGTGTGTTGTCCCCCCACCCCCTAAGTTCAAGGTTTGGAACACTATTGCAGTATTGTAATGTTATTGTTCACTATACTTTCAAATGCCTGTTATTCTCATAATTATGTATAAGGCTCATTTGAAATCACTCCAAAATTTTGGAAAGAACAGCCTATACAGCCTTTTTCTGTGGCTGAAATATCGAGTTGTTTAGCGATCACTGTGGTACCATGCTATGTTCTGTGTGAACATAGCATATCGGTACATCGGATCTGCCATATGGTAAGAATGTTGTGTTGTCAAGCAGACAAACAAACATTGCCGAAGGTCTTAGAAAAGTACTGTGGAGTACAACAGCTAAGGGACACTGTGCAACTACACAATACTAACAGATGTGAAAACATGACACAGTAGGCTGTTTTCATATGCTCCCAAGAGCATGGTCTGGAAAAAGATCATTTACAGCTCTATGCTACTCCGCAACACTCGGTGCAAGCGTGG